>NC_044509.1:6814946-7114946 GCF_902362185.1 Chanos chanos
TCTCTCTCTCTCTCTCTCTCCCTCTCTCTCTCTCTCCCTCTCTCTCTCCCTCTCTCTCTCCCTCTCTCTCTCTCTCTTTCCCTCTCTCTCTCTTCTACAATCGTTTCTCTCTATCTCTCTCTTGCTCTCTTTCTCTCTCTCCCTCTCTCTTTTCCTTGCTACAATCCTCTCTCTCTCTCTCTCTCTCTCTCTCTCTCTCTCTTCTTCTCCCTCTTCCTCTCTCTGTCTCTCTCTCTCTCTCTCTCTCCCTCTTCCTCTCTCTCTTTCTCCTACAATCCTCTCTCTCTCTCTCCTCTCTTGGTCTCTCTCTCTCTTTTCCTTGCTACAATCCTCTCTCTCTCTCTCTCTCTCTCTCTCTCTTTTGCTCTCTCTCTCTCTCTTTTCCTTGCCACAATCCTCTCTTTCTTTCTGCCCCTCATCCACTCCTTCTACTCCCTCTCTCTGCTTTTTCCCTAGTTGAGCTATTCTCACTCCTTTCTCTCCCTCCTTCCAAGTTTCCTCTCTCTCTCTCCTTCCTCTCTCTGTTTGTTTGCTTTGTTTCTGCAGTGTAGTTTCCCTCTCTCACAGCCGTGTTCTCCCTGTCCTTATCAGAGCCCTGGTCCGGTTTCTCAGTGAAGCCAATGATTGGCTGTTTGAGGAAAATAATGACCCTGTTTTTCCTTTAAGTTCCCTCTTAATTATGGTCGCTCATACTATAACTGCCTCTTGGGAACAATCCTTTATTATCATGCTTGTCTGCTTATTTTTTTTTTGTCCTATTATGTGTATTTAGTACAGAACTACAGTATGTCCCGTTCCTATGTTAGAACAGACACACTTTTCAGACCCTGACTGTTAGCATAGCATATTTTACAGCTGGAAATACATACAGAGGCGTTGAGCATATGTACTTCTTCAATGAGGGGTTGTTTTGGTCTCAAATCTCTGTCACGGTTCTCTGCCTTTGGTAAGTCCGTCTCTTCCGTGCGTTCTCTCTGTGTGGTCAGGTGGGACGCCCTCCTCGGCCCTGCCCAGGCTGAGCGACGGCGCCAGCGACGCGCTGGACTCCTCCTCGCATGGCTCGGGCACACACTTTGACTTCAGCCCCTGCACCCTGGAGCACCTGCAGGAGGAGGAGCTGGAGAACGACAGGTACGCGCCTCCCACAAACACGCCCACGCGTTCAAATGAATAATTCAATATTAACATCTTCACTTGAGTGATCGAAAAATATGCTTATGTCCCATTAACGTGCAATCAGGGGGTAATATTTTCGTAATAACAGCATGTGAAAGGGAAGATGTTTCACGTAATGCAATCGAGGATCCGTGTCAAATTCAGCGTGTTGTGAGAGCAGGAGAGCAGAGGTGGATAAAATAGTTTGTCGGTTTTTGGTTAGAGGGCGATCCTTATTTTTGGATGGACGATTCAACGAGACGCTGAAATGCTCAGACGTGAACTCGTGGTTTGTTGGGGTTTTTTTTTTTTTTTTTTTTTGACACAACCTTCAGCTCTTTGGAGCTACGGTTCAAAACATCATAACGGGCTCTTAACGACAATCAGCTGATAGAGGCTAAAATTAGCCTTTTCGGAGTGGCAGACGACCAGGGAAAGCTCTCGCACACAGCCTTGCTTCGGGGTTTAGAGGCTATTTCTGTTCCCTCCCCGCCAGAACCCTGGTGAAGAGCCGTCCTTAGCGTTTCTCAAACGGAGGCTTTGTTTTCACCAGTCATCTCTTTACAAAACGCTCTCATATGGACAGAGAGGCTGATGTAGTCCCCTGCATGAGAGGAGCCCTCCATCTGCCTGCCTGTATGTCCTGTGGTCGGAGGGGATGGTGCTCTGGGCGGAGGGAGAATGTTTACACCGACGATGAGCGGTTTGGACGTTAGAGTCATCAGATTGACGTCTGTTTTGTTTTCTCTAGGAATCTGGATGGAGGAACACCCAGGCCTGTTAGAAGGTGAGTATAACCTGTTCCGTCTCAGTGTGGAGTGATTCGCTGAAAATAAATGTGCATCCGGGGAGAGAATTCATACGCTTAGATGACTGTTAGGCTATGAGCGTGTGTGTGTGTGTGTGTGTGTGCGTGTGCGCGTGTTGGTAACGTGCACGTGTCTTCACGTGTTTGGGCGTGGCGTATTCAACGCTCAATAAAAATTTGTATGGTTTTTAAAACGGGTTTGCTTGCAAGTGTGTGCGTGTGTGTATGTTTATGTGTGTCTCTCCCATCCTTGTTCATTGAGGAGTGTTACTCTGTGTGTGTGTGTGTGTGTGTGTGTGTTAGCTCTAACAGTCTGAGTTTGTTGGGTTCAGGATGGATCCTTTGAGTTCGGCAGAGGTGCAGAGTGAGGACGACCAGGGGAACGAGGACAGCGAACAGGACCCTCTCAACTGGCAGACACTGGTCAGCAGAGACATCCTATCAGGACTCACTCCACAGGAAATCAAGAGACAGGAAGTCATCAACGGTGAGTGGACCAATCAGGAACAGAGGGGAGTCATAGTGGGAGAGTGAGGGTTGTAAAAAACCAGCGGTTAGCTTTTGATGTTTTATGTTGTTGATGATTTGTGATCTCACTCTCTCTCTCTCTGTCTCTCTCTCTCTGTTTTTGCCGTTCACAGAGCTCTTCTATACGGAGCGTGCTCACCTGAGGATGCTCAAAGTCTTGGATAACGTCTTCTATCAGAAGCTAACCCGAGACTCCATCCTACCTCCAGCCGACATCAAAAACATTTTCACTAACCTGGAGGAAATCGTCCAGCTCCACGGTACTCGCAGACAACTCAGATTCACATCCAGGAAAAACTGTCTTAGTGATTATGACCGCCTTTGGTGAAAAGAGAGGCATGCAGTTTCAGTACCTACATTTTAACTGTTCTCTGTTCCTCTCTCTTTCACTCTCTCTCTGTCTCTCTATCTATCTGTCTCTCTCTCTCTGTCTCTCTCTAGTGTCCATAACCGAGCAAATGGCAGCAATTCGGAAAAAGAATGAAAATTCAGTCATTGACTCTATAGGAGATGATCTGCTGTCTTGGGTAAAAGAAATACTCCATACTTAAATTAATAATTTCATGATAACACAGACATTAAAACATGGTAGTTGTTCTGTAATTGATCTGTTTTATTGTATTGGTAAAACTGACATGCCCTCAGTGTCTTTATTTTCTTCTTTTTTTTTGCTTTTCATCGGCTGGTATCATTGTGTGCACTGCCTGCTGGGTAATGCGTTTGGCTACAGTTTGGTGGTGCAGAGGAGGAAAAGATAAAACAAGCGGTTGGCACCTTCTGCAGTAACCAGCCATTTGCACTGGAGCTCATCAAAAGCAGGCAGAAAAAGGACCAGCGCTTTATCTCCTTCATGCAGGTGAGAGAGAGAGAAAAAGAGACTGAAAAAGAGAGAGAGAGAGAGAGAGAGGAAGTGTCAGAGAAACAGAGTGGAGTACCATAGGAATTAAAACGAACTGGCAGACAAAACCCGTCGACAGGACACGGATATGTGTAATTGCTCATTCACAATTTTGTTGTTTTGTTTATCACAGTCATTTGGAATCTCAGTTGACTATTGTGTATTAATGCAAAGCTTGAACAGAGAGAAATTGCAAAGCTGGCTCATCTGTTTGTTTTGCTGTTGTCAGGAGGTGGAAAGTAATGGTTTGACTGTCAGAGAAACAGAGTGGAGTACCATATAGCTGATGTGTTTGTCTTGGTGTTGTCAGGAGGTGGGGAGCAATGGTTTGACTGTCAGAGAAACAGAGTGGAGTACCATATAGCTGATGTGTTTGTCTTGTTGTTTTCAGGAGGCGGAGAGTAATCGCTTGTGTCGCAGGCTTCAGCTGAAGGACATGATTCCTGTGGAGATGCAGAGACTAACCAAGTATCCACTACTGTTGGAGAGCATTGCCAAGTACACAGGTACTGCAGCATGAACTAGCACAAGGGTGTGTGTGAGTGTGTGTGTGAGTGTGAGAGAGAGTGCATGTGTGGCAGTACTGTTGCTCAGCATATTCACACAGTTGTCATAACAATTATTATCCTGACTGGTATATATATCCTCAAATGAATATCCTGAATTTCCTGTTTGGAATATGATCCAGCAGAAACTGTCTTTTCCCACTGCCAGACCGGGAAGTGCTAGAAATTGCATCTGAGTTCAGTGGCAGTGTTTGTTCCCTAGATTTTTAGTTGAAATCAGCCGCTGTTTTGTAATGAATTCAATGTGCCATCGCTTGAGGTAAAAGGATAGGTAATTAGAAAAGTTGTTTGGATTATCACTTGAATGTTGGTCGTGACTTTGTTTTTTGGGCTGTTGAGTAAACTGCTTGTAAGTAAGTTGCCTGAAGTGTGTGTGTGTGTGTTTGTGTGTGTGTGCGCGCGTATGTGTGTTCTGCAGAGGATGCTGCGGAGAGAAGTAAAGTGAAAAGAGCCGGAGAATGCTGCCGGAAGATTCTCAACCACGTCAACCAGGAGGTCAGAGAGGCAGAAAACAAACAGGTATATAAACAGGTGCAACGTGGGTAACATCCACAATGCTACACACACACATTCACACGGTTTCACTTCACACATGAAGAACACCAATTTTACCATTATGATTCAGACATTAACTTAAGGCACACACACACACACACCATTGCGTTGAAAGCACTAATGTGATTGTGCTGTTGGTCTGTCAGAGGTTGGAGGACTACCAGAGAAGACTAGACCTCTCCTCACTCAAACAGAGCGAAAATCCCATGATCGCTGAGTTCAAGGTGAGATTCAAACACAAAACCCCATTTGTGCTTATTTTCCTGAAGAAAGTGAGGTTTTTTTTTATTTAGTTTGATTTAATGCCTTCCCCGTTTTTGAAATCTGTGTTTTTGTTTTTGTTTTTTTTTTTTGTCAGAACCTGGACTTGACCAAGAGGAAGATGGTGCATGAAGGTCCTTTGTCGTGGAAAGTGAATAAAGACAAGACCATTGGTATGTTCCACAGGCTTCAAAGCCCCTTCTCTCTGACACATGTCACCTTTCTATTTTATAGATCTTCTGGGTCTGACACGTGTCTGCCTGTCTGTGGTTGTGTGTCTGTGTGTGTGTCTGTGTGTGTGTCTGTGTGTGTGTCTGTGTGTGTGTCTGTGTGTGTGTCTGTGTGTGTCTGTGTGTGTCTGTGTGTGTGTCTGTGTGTGTGTCTGTGTGTGTGTGTGTGTGTGTGTGTGTGTTCAGAGTTATACACGTTACTCTTGGAGGACATCCTGGTGTTACTGCAGAGGCAGGATGAGCGTCTGATTCTGAAGTGTCACAGTAAAAACCTGGCCGGCACCGCCGACACCAAACACATCTTCAGCCCCATCATTAAACTCAACACTGTGCTTGTTCGCTCTGTGGCCACAGGTGAGTGCTGCTGCTGTAGACAGTGAGTCACAATAACAACTAATGAACTCCTGACGAACATAAAAAAAAAATACCCCATAAAGAATAGGATTCATCAAAATTAGCTTCAAAGTGACTCACTGACCAGTGACTCATTTTCTCCATTGAGAGAAGCTCTCTGGTTAGTGAGTTTAGTGAGTTGTTGTTAATCAAACGAATTAATTCTTCTATATGATGAATGGGTTTTGACTGTAATTACAGTTACAGAAAGGTGTATAATGGTGATGAGCTCTAATTGTAGTTATATTGCGAACGTTTTCTTCCCCTCTAGACAACAAGTCCTTCTTTGTTTTGTCCATGTCGGATAATGGAGCCCAGATCTATGAACTCATGGCTCAGACCGTCTCGGAGCAGAAAACGTGAGTCTGGTTATCCAAACTGAGCCGTACCCTGTCTAACTGAGGGAAAACGTGACGAATGGACAGCTGCAGTTCCACTGTCTGTCAAAACAATGACGATAATCTGTCAATTTAAGGGCATTTTCAATTCTCTACCTCTAGGTGGCAGTGTCTCATAACAGAGATGGCAGATGCTATGAAGACAAAACAGCCCAATATCATTCCATTACCTCAGAATGAGTGAGTTCAGTATCTCTGTGGTTTTGTGTTAAACCAATGCCGTGTCTATAAGAATTGTGTTGCCTTTAGTGTTAAACCGATGCTGTGTTTATAAGAATTGTGTTGCCTTTAGTGTTAAACCGATGCTGTGTTTATAAGGATTGTGTTGCCTCTGCATAAAGTCATTTTGTGTGAATCTTTTTTTTTTTTTTTTTGTACAGTGGTGAACGTGAAGCAGATGAGGTAGAGAAACTGAATAAAGACTCTGACCGCATCTCCACTGGAAGCACACAGTCCCCAGGTAAAGTGGCATGATTTAATTATGAATTTGTTCAGCCCCATTCTAATCAACTCTCATCTCATCTTTTCTGCTCTACCCTGCTCCACTTTGATCTACTCTACTCTACTCTATTCTATTCTATTCTATTCTATTCTACTCTTCAATATTCTGATCTGTTCCACTGTAGTTTATTCAGTTCCATGTTCTTTCATCTTGATCCAAACTCAGACCACCAATTCTGTCAGAAAACTCTGGTTGTTTGACAGACCTGTCCAGTGGCTGTGAGGTCACTGCTCCTAATCTTGTGTAGTATTCTTCTCAGTAATGTGTTTTTTCTCAAAAACTGGCTTTTTCGTTTCCAGAGAAAGAGCTTGGCTCTCGCTCAGAGATACTGCAAACTCAACCTGCCAGCACCAATCCCTTTGATACCAAATCTGAGGATGAGGAGGAGGAAGACGGACTGGAAGCCGACCTCGCCGAAAGACTAGCCGACCTCCCGGAGAGGTCACGGCAGGTTATCGCTTTAGACGAGGAAGACGCCGATGTGTTTGGCCTTCCTCCGTCTAAGGCTGAGGAAGCCCTACAGACCTGTGAGTGAAGCCGCTTTAAAAGCACTAAATGTACAGCAACTCTTTACAGGACTAGTTCAAAAAGGGCCTGGGTCTCTAAGCTCTACGCACAGGGATTGGCATTTTCTTTACAGTGAGAAAAAGATCAGAAATGTTCTTCAGCAGTAACGAAGCACTAATGATGAGTAAACAGACAGATAATATAATATAATATAATATAATATAATATAATATAATATAATATAATTCCTGTAGTATTGTGTGAATTATGTTGTGTACAGCTAAATATGTCATAGATACATTATTATGGGTGCTCATTACCATTCCTGCGACCACACATTTCTGTCCACCTGCTGTGATTCACAGTGTAAAGTCCTGCTGTGTTATCAGCCTGTCTGTCTGCCTGTCTGTCTGACTGACTGCCTGTCTGTCTGTCTGCCTGTCTGTCTCTCAGTGGCCGCTCTGAGACAGCTGCTGATTAAGCACATGGCAGCTCAAGAGGAGGCGGCAAGAGGAGAGCCAGTTGGCGGCGAGGAGAAGAGGAGCGGCTCCCTGCCGGGCCCCGGGGAGACAGGAGGCCCAGGGGACTCCGCAGACAACGTGTCCGACAAGACAGAGACTGGACGGGCTAAAACGGAACCGCCTGCAGAACTACCCCCCAGCGACACCGGCTTCTTTGAGACGACAGAGGATTATGGTGAATATGGTTTGCTATCACTGGAATGCGTTCAGAAAATTAAAATGTCGAAGTTAATGATTCCAGGGGCATTTTACATGTACATTTTCATAAAACCTCCTGTTACTTTCAAAATTTTGATGGTAAAACTTCAAAATCTGCTTAGTATTTTAAGTATTTGAGCAGTCAAGGGGTGAGATACACTGAACTGCAGTGGGACCCTCTGACTGTGTATGTGTATGTGTGTGTGTGTGTGTGTGTGTGTGTCTGACTCTCAGCAGCCACATACATGCTCCTGGAGGGCTGCGGAGGAGCAGGGGAGAGCAGCACGGACGATGACCTCCTGGCAGGAGACTCCGACATCGACCTGAAGAAACTCCTCTCCTCCTCTTCTTCCTCCCAGAGCGGCAGCGGGCCCGACCTCAGCCGACAGATCATGACACACATACGCCTCCTCCAGGCCAACCTGCAGGAGCTAAAGGTACACCTCCACTCCCACCACACATGACTGCAGCAGTCATTTATACCACTGATGCGTATTTCAGTTTCTCACCACTAGAGGGCAGCAGTGCATTGTCTGCGGGGTCAAGTGATGTTTTGTCAGGTGTTTCAAGGTCACAGATGACATGAGACAGGCGTCTACCACAAACTTGACTCACTTTGGGCTGGTTTTACCACTCCCTGGATTTGAACATAACAGTTACCATGTTAATCATTACAGAGTTATACGTCCGTAAGCAGTCTGTAAGGCGCCACATTACTTACCTGGCAGGGGAGATACCATGATCAAAAAGGGGGTTCACCCGGGGCGAGGCTCAGCCATTGCACTCCGGCTGTGCTGACCCCTGCGAATTCCCCAAATGTGGGAATCTCGACTGCATAATTTCTGGTAGTGGGGGACTGCGTTCGCGCTCTCCCCTGATTTTTACGGGGCAGCCGTGGTCTAAAGGTTAGAGAACCGGGCTTGTGACTGGAGGGTTGCGTGCTGTGTGTCCTTGAGCAAGGCACTTAACCCCAATGCTCCCCGGGCGCAAGGAATGCTGCCCACTGCTCTTGCGTCTGGTGTGTGTGTTCACTACTGGGGTGTTGGATGGGTTAAATGCAGAGGACAGATTCACTGCTCACTGTTCACAGTGTGTGTGTGCAATCACGGAAACTTAGTTTTTTGGGTTTTTTAATGCAAAGCAACTTACCCATACGTTAACTCACATTTAAATGGCTCTGT
Source organism: Chanos chanos (assembly GCF_902362185.1). NCBI lineage: Eukaryota > Metazoa > Chordata > Actinopteri > Gonorynchiformes > Chanidae > Chanos > Chanos chanos. The sequence goes on from NC_044509.1 coordinate 6,823,648, forward strand.
GGGGGGTCAGTGCACCTGGGCTAAACATGAGTTAATTAATCAAGTTTTACCTTCAGGACCAGGGGAAAGTAAGTAAATGAATGTACAAAATAACCAGGAACCATTTACATTACAACACTACTTCTACATGTTATGAAGAAGGACAGGCTTAAATGATATAGTACAGAAATGTCCAACTCAAATCTAAGTCCTTGAGCTGAGACAAACACTGTCAGAGCACAACAGAACACTGCTGATAACACATCAACGGAGCACTGTTTATAATACATGAGGTTCTGATTTAACCCTAAATACTGTTACACCACATCACTGCACGCGCGTAAAGAACATTAGTTAAAGACGCATGGGTAGAATTCCCGCTACAGTAACTTCAGTCAAGTGGCTTTTATCTCGTCTCTGTTTCGATTCTTTTGGTTGATAAAACATCTTTAAAATGTTGAAACACTTGGGATAAAATCTTTTACGATACATGCGCTGCTGTGATATGAATGTGCTTTTATTGGTTGAGCTTTGATTGTCGACCTCCTAACATTTTTTTTTTTTTAATCCATTCATTTGTGTTTTTAGGAAACAGAAATTAAGTATAACCAACTACGCCAAAGGCTCGCTGAGGAGGCAGCTACTGACACAGAGGAGAGAAAAGGTTCGGCTCAGGCGCTCCCATTAACCTGTATTAACCATGTTATTTGTACGGTCGCAGAACTGATACACACAAAATATGTTGATTTAAACTCTTGTCTTTAAATGATAGTGAGTTTCTGAGGCTCTCTGGCCCTTGCTGGGCATTCCTGACCTCTCTCCTCTCTTCCTCTCTCTTTCAGATAAGAGTTAGTGATAACGGAAGCGGCCGCTTAGCTGTTTCGTGGACAAATGTAAGAGACAGAGGGAGGGTTTTACTGTGGTCATCCTGCTCAAGCCCACGCCACACTCCGCTCAGCTGCTGCCCACCAGCTCCACACAGACATCCCAGGCTTCGGCAGGGGGAACCCATCCTCCTCTCATTAATTCTTCTTCACTGCCACACGCAAACTACTGTTAGGTTCATCACATCCCTGCATCATCTCTTTAAGAGAGTCTCCAAACTGTGCAAACAACAGGACACAACATGTCCAAAGCTTCTTGTGGTATCAAAAAAAAAAAAAAAAATATATATATATATATATATATGCATAAAAAAAAGTGATATTTGTTACAGATGTGTTTATTAAAGTTGTTGATTGAGAGCTTGAACGGGACCCACTCCGATCCCAGTATCTTGAACGCCCGCCAGTTGTCTCTGCTGAGGTGGAACGGAGCTACTCTAGCAGGTCGGCATCGTTCCGGACAGGGAGAGTGGGGCTGTCCACTCGGCGTTCCCACTTTCCGTCGGATGACAGCTTGAGCATTCCCATCTCTCACCCTGAATTTTCACATTCCTTTGACTTCTCCATTTACGACACTCCATGACTTCCAACAACATATTCACATACCAGTGAATAGCCCCACGTCATAAAAAGGGAAACATCAGCTGACATCCTTTTGAGTCCAGACTGTTACATGAGAGTCTTGTGCAAAGTTAGATGACTTAACATTTTTAAACTCCTCCCACTGCGGTTGCTCATCCAATCAGAATGAAGGAAATAGCCGGCATTGAAATGACACTGACTTCATTAGAGTTTTCTTTTTATTCAGAACCTTAGTTGGGTGCTCTGTGTTACCTGATGCCTTAAGCTGAGTAACTCTTTTTCCTGTGAAATGTCCTTTATAAGGATAGCATTTCTGTGTACAGCATACGTCTTTTAGGAGCTTTGCAGAACATTAGCTTTCACCTTAAAACAAATGTCACAACGCGCGTGATGTCAGATCAAAAAACTGGTCCTATTTATGCAAAGTTACGTGACCTGGTGCTTTACGCCATTGGTTGTTATTAAGGTCCCTGCTTTGCAATTGTGAATGTCCATGCTCTGATTTTAAACCTGGTATGCGTTGCTTACTAATGTTTTACAATGTAGGAAATTTTTCATAGGAGGTTAGCGTATATTTGAGTGGGTTTCAGCGCAGCCAATCAAATCGTTGATCTGAAAGCCCATCTTACATTAGCTCAGTCGTATTTAGGAAACTAATACTGAATGAATCAGCTGTAACTTGCAGAGCCTGCTAATTTTTTTTTTTTTTTTTTTTGTGACAGCGTTAATATTTGGGGGGAACATAGGATGAGGCATACATTCCTCCATTTATCTCCTCGTTTACTTAGAGGGAAATAAAAATGAAAAAAAAAAAAAAAAGTCATTCTGATTTCATACAACCCAGTAATAACAGACCTGAGAGTCGCGACTGATTGACACCTGAACTTGTTTTCGGCTTTGGCGTGACTCTGTTCTCAGTATATTTGACCAGTGGTACTTCGACCGCCAGTTGAATTTTGCGGTTTCAGAGAAAGACGGAGAACATCTCCCGCCACTTGACGTTCTCAGGAGTGTTGTAGTGATCTGATCTCCACCTTAAAGCGACTTTAACACAAAAACCTATTGAAGCCTACGTCTGTGACTTTGAATTCTCTCTTTATCTGTGTGTATGGTCCTTGTCTTGCACCGGGGGCATGCTTCCTGTTTTCTTACTGTAACCCACATCCTCCTTTGGAATCGAAGCTACTGAAGATCTCCTCTAGCAAACATAAGCTTATGGCGAAAGTGAGGACAGGACTTGAATTGCACCGTGCTAATCGGAGAGGGAAAAACGTAACGTGTTCGCTTACAGCACAATCCAAAATGAAGTCTTAGCGGAAGACTGCATGAATTTGAAGAGAAGTTAAATTAAGAGAAAGCATCGATTAAGAATGCAAGGACTTTTTCGATAAGACCCCACCCGCGGTCTTCTTCTTCTTTTTTTTTTAATGTAAAATTGTACAATTATGACCAACACTGCATCTCTTACAGAGACATAATTCCTTGTTTTGAATTTTTTTTTCTCTTCTCCTCCTCTGCTTTCTACATCATACGAGTTATGTATTATTTTAACAGAAACTACTAAAAAAAAAAAAACAAAAAAGAAAAAAAAAAAGAAAGAAAAATAAAAAAGACTGCAAGCTATCCCTAAATATTAATGTAATCTGTATTTTTATTATTTTGTCTAGACATTTGAGGTATTCTATTTTATTATATTGTCCTGAGCACTCTACATAAGACTGGTCTCTGGCTTTGTGTTGAAAACAGGAATAGCTCTATTTAGATGAGAGATTCTATCAAATTGGACTAGACTGAGTATGTTGTTCAAATTGAATGAAAATATTGCACAATGCCTTCATTTTACCACCTTATATATATATTTTTTTGGGGGGGGGTGGGGAAATGGGAGGGGGACAGGGGCAATTATGTCTGGATTAATGTCCAACAAGAAAAATACACACTTACTCTGTTGCAGAATTATTCAATAAACTGGAAACATTAAAATGGAATTTCATGTTTCATCCAAATTAATCTTGCACAAATGTTTGCATTGAGGAGACTGTAAACCTGTGTTTGCAAAACTACAGAGTCAGCTATTGTGAGGGAAATGAACTTGCTCTCAGTTTCCAGTAGGAGGCATTCATTTCCCAAGGAGTGAACAAGATAACACACATCCACAATGTCACTTTATTAAAGTCGTACGATTATTATCACAAATGTAACAAAAAAAAAACCCCACAATATGTCATTTCAAAGCAGATGCTTTGAAACATCACACATTCTATCGTTTCCTTTTTTTTAGTCTGAATAATTAATGGATTCTCAGTATGAGAAAGTAATCATTAATCCACACAAAAAAACCTTCATGCGTGTTATATTTTTGTTAGCTTCATGTCTAGACCTTCCATCTAGTTTGATACTCCAGTGAAAGATGAAGAGGATGGACACAAATGAGAGACATCTCAATGTCTCATCAACTGTAGCACATGTTCAAAAAAACTGAAATGTTCAGTATCTGTTTCGCTAACTATTTGTCAGCAAAATGTCTGAACATATTTTATCAAACATATTTACACCATACAGAACTTAGAGATGCCCCTGTACATATAGGCAGTTTTTGTACAAGAGTTTTGTCCAAATTGATTCTAGAGCGCTTCAATTTAACTTCTATCGATAACAAAACGTGGTTAAACCTATTTTCATATTCACATTATACATTTCTTGCTTGGTGTTTGTGGCATTTACGCATCGCCTTACGAGTGTGGAATATCTCCGTTACTTAGTTGTTTTTGTCTCTTTGGTCCCTTCCCTCCGGAGTCTGGTCTTCGCTTTCGTCTGTTTGTTTTGGATTCTTCCTCTCGGAACTGATGCCTAATGGAATGAAACAGATGTCAACTGTGCTCTCCCCTCATTAACATACCCCTCTCCCAAAGACAAACCACACACTGCTCATACGTTCTAAAGATGCCTGTTCCGTAAAGTCGCGGATTCGGCGAGGGATGAATATGTTTGCACTGATAATACACGCTGACAAATGCATGTGATGATATATATGGTGAGTCATTGTTCACCTGGACTGCCATCGCCTGCCGTTGTTCCACACGCGTCCGAACGACGGTAACCAGTTGGCATCGGTGTGTGAGCTGTGATCAAAATTAGCCCCCACACGGTTTGGAGGAAGTTTTCTCAGTTTCTCCTGCTCCTCTGTGAAAAGAAGGATGCAATGTGAGTCTCACAGTCTTAAGAAACACATAAAAGATAATTCTGTATATAATACATGGAGATCTTCGATGTATGGTTTGAATCTTGCCAGCAGCGGGAATATTTGTGACTGATAAGGAGAAAGAAACTTTGTTGACGGACAGAACGCGGATCAAAATGACGTCCTTACTGTGTTTCAGGAAGTCTTGCAGTGAGGGGCCGATTTCTTGCTCTGTTCTTTCCTCCTCAGGATCCTCCTGCAGCCACGGAGGAACACCCCCTGTGTGGTCAAAACAAATGGACAACAAAACAGTGGACAAAAATACAACAACCTGTCTGAAAACAAACAAACAAGATGGACGGATGGCTTAAAGTACGAAGGAATGATACATACCCGTGTGAACATTTCCACTGCCGGAGGAATCCTGCGCGTGAAGAGAAGTAGCGAGACTTAGTTTTGTATGAATATGTATGAGTATGTTAATGACTGCGTGACATCACAGGCGGTGTGGATACCTGATAGCCAATGAAAGTTAAGCCGAGTCCGGGTTCTGTCCACCGGCTGTGTGTTGGCTCCTCTGTACTGGGCCCCGGCTGCTCCACCAGTCCACCAGACCTACTGTGAAAGCTTCTTCCCCAGTCACCCGCAAAACTATGAAAAGTCAGTGCAGATGTTAATCCGCAGCAGAGAGCGAGGGGAGATAATATGTTTGTTAATACATTCGCGGGAGATCTGGGTTTTACCTGCCTTGGCTGTACAGTGGTTAAATGAGAAAGCTATGACGGAAGATGGGTGTTTTGTCTGGGTCTCCGGTGCACGTACCTGGTTGGCTGCTCTACGCTGTGCTGGCCCTCTGTGGCAGATGACTGAGGCTCTGGATCAGGCTGAGTTTGATTCAGGAAAAGTCAACAGGAATAGCCGAGATCTTTACCGTACCATTTTGGAGTGAAACGGCACTTTTTGTTTTGTTTTTTTTTAAAGTTTGAACGAAAAGCTGGCGTGCGGGTCAGAAGCGACGCGTACTGAACCAAATCAACCACTAAAGTCAGTGACTAAACACCGTGAGCAGTGCCATAACACAACACAAACATTTCACGACGTAGAAATCACCTGTATTTTACTGCTAGTAAAATCGCATGTACATTATTTACATCGTATGACGTTAAAGGGCGGTGGAAACATTGTGATGCGGATACTGTTGCTGTAGCCTGGAAAAACAAACCTCTAGAACAGACTTTAAAATTTCCAGTCTGTTTTGCTCCTGTGATCGGATTAAAGCAGCATGCTAGGAAGAAAAAAAAAAGAAAGAGAGAGAGAGAAATAAATGAATGAAGTCCCCCCCACCTTGGGTAAGCAAGATTAAAAGAAAGCAGTTCTAAATCCAAGTGACTGAAACTCGGTGCGTACATTGTATTCTATTTATAAAAAATGATTTTAAAAGTTGAGTGATCCTTACTTGCTTAATAAGCGTATCCTCTTTCTCCTCAAATTTTTCAAGCGCTCTGGCCACTTCTGCTTTGAATCTACGGATTTAATCAGAGTGCACATATTACGGTACATTCATTACACATCTTTTACCGACCTACACGACCATAGTAATCAAGAAAACACAGCCAACCTTTCCGTCTCTTCTTCTGTAATGATGAACTTGTCTCTAAGCTTGGGGTCTGCTTTATTCTCCCACCAGAACTTGTGCGTGTTTGTCCGATGTTCTCGCCTAATGGGATAAAAGGGGATTTTACGAAACATCGCCAGTAAATTTTGATTTGAAAATAACAAGTGTTGCTGTGACTTTTTTTAAAAAATAAACGATTTGTATTGGGTGAGTAGATTGGCTCATTAAAAGCTAGTATCAAAATATAATTGTGCCGAGACCACGCATCTTTACTTTCTCCTGCTGAGAACGTTAATAACCATATTTAAAGTGTTCTCAGTGTTCAGTGTTAGTGGTGACAGAATAAGCAGAGACAACAGAATTTTATCTTACGTGCTCATGTGCTCCAGCAGGCCTCCGTGCAACACAGTGAGATTGCCATTAGTAACGTGTTTGGGCACCTCCAGTCCGCAACAATAACACCAGAATTTACTATCGTGCTGAGAGCAATCATACTTGTCCACCTGTGGGTTCTTTATGGTTCGTCGAGCTTCCTTTACCTGTGACGGAGTAGAGAAGATCTGAGTAGTTCTAGCTGTTTGGCAATGCGAAATAACGCATCGGGGATATGCTAAAACACCTAAGCTCCACCACTGAGCGACTAACAACGCAAAATGCGAACTGTAACCAGTGACCGAGCTGGGTTTTATACTTATCTGAGAACTGCTAAACTAGCTGGTCGCTTAACGTGTTTGTAATTTTAATGATACATCGCTCCAAGTTGGCAAATTAATAGAAGTTAACTAGTTTATCATCATGAAAAAAAAAACCAAGAGCTAGCTCAATTGCTTACCTTCTCCATGAATTTTACAATAACCACTTTAAGCTTGCTCTGATGGCTTTTCCCGTAGATGTGGCGTTTGCCTGAGAAGTCTGTCTGTCGACAGACTGCACAGTAAAATGCACCCATTTAAACAGTTTTGAGACTTTCTGATGTGTGGTTTGACTAAATTCGTCCCATCCGCAAAAACTGTGAGTGTTTTCAAATCTTGAGTGACGTATATGTGAACTGAGGTACGGCAAACGATTTATCGCCCCCATGCGGATAGGATGCGTAACTGAAGTTACTTCGAGGTCAAGTGCACAGGCTTCAAATATTTTATTTTCAAAACAAAAATAACTCTCCATTCCTGGAAAACAATATACAAACGAATATTGCAATACATCTTACAAAGTAAAAAAAAAAAACCCAAAACGAACTTTCAAATATAAGGTTTAAATATCAACTGATACAGGAGGACAGAAAAAAAAAAAAAATCTCTTAATTGGACACTTGTTTAAATCCCAAACAGAGGATGCAGGAACATCACAGATCAAACAATGTCTGAATCATATCTGTAGAAGAGAAGAAAACAGGAGTGTTAAGACATAAAATGATCCCAGTCTTTAAAAATTAGCATGTGATTTGATGCTTGAAGTGAGCCATACATAGAGTACATGAGAAGTTTACTCAGGAGAAACTCAAGAGAGAAGGTTTTGGCTTTGCTTCATCAGATACAGCTGTAAGAGCATCACTCAGGAGTAGACCGTCAGCATGTGAAATTCATAGTGGTATTATCAAAAACACTGCGGGCCAAGACAGTAAATGGGAAAGGGAATACCCTCCCTCTCTTCTCACGGAGGAGAAGGAATTGGGAGGAGCCTTTTAAGGAGGACTGCTCCTCACCTGGATAGGTCATGCTTCTCTTTAGCATTCTGAGCGAGTCTCCGGTGAGGGTGTGAATTTCGTTCCTTAGCCGTCGTCTCCCGTCCAGCGTCAGGTGCCATAAACAGGACTTCCTCCTCCCCTCGCTGGACACCTGCTGCGGGGTCTTTTTGAAGCTGTTGCTGAAGCACAGATTGTGCCGGATGGTGTTTTTCCAGCCGTCCGGAGCGGTCAGGAAGAAAGGGAAGTGCTCTCTAGGAAGTTTTTAAAACCAAACAAAACGGAAACATACAATGACAAACCATGCCGATGGTTGATATGTTCGGGAAGACACAAAATGACTACACCTCAAATCAAATAGGCCTACTGATCTGCACATCAGGCCTAAAAAGAGCTCATCATAAATATGGCACCAGGGAATGGGAAACCAGAGCAAGGACGAAATCTTTTTTTGGTCCGCTTGCCTGGTGAAGTTGTAGATCTGCTGGACGTTGAGGCTTCCACTGCGACTGCTGCTGAGCGCCATGGCGATGAGGATGCAATAATTGACGGGCGGTCGGGGCCACGCCCCGCTCTTCAGGTTGTTGCTGTCTTGTAGAACCCTCTGCAAGCGCTTACTCTGCAGCAGGCTGAGTTTACGCACAGCGTCCTTGGAAATCCTCGCCTTCCTAGCCGTTTTCACCTTCCGGCAAACGGGAATGTCTACCGAGGATGCGTCATCTTCATCTGTGACCTGAAATGGGGTGGTTGTACTCCATAGCAATGTGAGCCCCCCAAAACAAGTGACAAAATCAGCCTACCCCTGACTGACTAGATTTACTGACTAGCTTTCAATGTCTGTCCATTTCATACTAAAAGGATGCAAAATTCCAAAGATGTTTGCTGTACTACTCAGGTTTAAGAGTTCACCAAACCAACATAAGGTCCAAAATCAGTCTCAAGGACACCTGAAACAGACTCAGGGGGTGGAACTGAATAGGGGGAAATGGGTGAGTGCTTTTAATGTGATCATTTAAAGATAAATCACCGGTGCACTGGGAGGGATGCAATCAAGAATCTCACCAGGTACTCGCTTGAGAAAGAAGAATTACGTGTGGACTCATCCAGACAAGTTGTCTCGGGGGGAGAAAGCGAATGCAAGCTTTCTAAACAGGGAGGTGTGGCAAGGCTGCTAACAGGCGCTTCTGCCGTCAACGGTGCAGGGCTTGATACCTTGGTTGCTCTGTGAGGGTACTTAATCGAGCACACCAAGGTAGGATTCACCATCAACCATAGGTTAGGTTGTATTTCAGACTCTGCAAGTTTAAACACTTTGTTTTATCGATTTAACCTTTGTGAAAGGTTCGCAAGGAAAGTTTTTTTGTAATGGATAGACAGACGTTTAAAATTAAACGCTATCAGACCTTTTGAATCCTGGGTGTACTGGCATAAATTGTCTGTTCCCAATAAAGTTCTTCGTGAGATTCTTGCGTAGTGCCACTGTGCCAAGTATTGGTCATTTCGCTTCTCGTCTAAGTAAGGTTTTCGGAGTTTTTAAGAGAGATTTTGAAGAACAAACAATATTTGTTGATAGTACGTAAATAAAAATGGTGAGTAGATTTTTTTTTTCTGTCTCACGTCTTACCTTGATAGAACTGGTCAGTTGTCGTGGTTAATTTGATTTCTTCACTCATGTCCCAGTCATTTAAACCTGTGGTGAAATGTAGATCTAAGAATCTACTCCCCGCTGGGAGCTGGAGAAACATTTCATTACCCTTGTTTCAGTTTCTTGAGAATGATTAAACGTTTTAACGAATTAAAACGGAGAACCCAGCCTAAGGGACACGTAGAATTATAAAAGCCATTAATAAGTCCTTACGTCAGCAACAGGTGTACATAATTAGTGTCTCCGTCATTTTGTTAGAGAAGTAGGCTATTCAGAATGTCACACTTCGGCAGCGGACCAGTATTTTAATATAGAAGGTTACTGTGATGTATATGTATCACACATTGTTTTATTTATTTTTAGGTTTTACTTTTACGCTTGAAAACGTTTATTGATCTGAGCCAATACTGGGTTGGGTCATCATCACATTCAGTGTGAAACTATAGTGACACATTACTTCCACAAAAGCGACGACACACTTTCACTGGAATTTTTCCATGTTTAATCACAAGCGACTGGTCACATTTTAAATAAAATACGTTTTGAGGAATGTAAGGAATTTTAAGGAATGTAATGAACTAATTCTAAGATTTTACCGTTAAAAAATTCCACCTTAAAAAAACTCTCTTCATATACAACATGAAATGCTAATTAATGCAGCAGCAATTATCAGAAGAACTAGTATTTGAATCTTTGACTTTGCTTTGGATCGAAATGTAAAGACTGTAAGTGGTTCTTCACAAGAAATGGAAATAGCAGAGCAACAACCCATTATCGAAATGTCGACTTTATGAAATGACGTCAGATCGCGACGATTCAGTCGTCGCCAGGAGCCAGAATAACGCTCGCGATAAGGCCAGCCAGCAAAATAAACATGGCCACGGATAGGATGACGGTGATTACAACCATGGCACCGCTGCGAGCCGGGAGTCCTGTGTCTATGCCGTTGTAATCCAGCGCTGCAAAGTAGTCAAGAAATACATAACTCATATTAACTGAGTTGACTGACATATTCTTGTATGATATATGATACCAATACCAATGCCTTCACCAGATTTTGAAGAGAACATTTGTGGAGTATTCTTCTTGATACCTGTTAATGTGGTTGTGTTGATGATGTCGCTGCTCACGTTTCCCAGAATATACTGGAAGCTACAATGAGTGAGAAAAAGAAAAGCATCTCAGTTTACAACACACACACTCACACAAAACACAGTTTGGTACTATTTATTGTTATATTAGATTGTGTGATGAGTATATTTATGTCACTAGCAGTTTCACTATGTATCTTTACTTTTAAACATAAACGTTTTTACTTACTCTCTCACAAACCTGATGCCTACCTGTATTCTGTCCCACTCATCAGATTTTTCACTTGGTACACATTTACACCACCAGTGGTGATGAGGCCTTTAGTCGCAGAGTCTGACTTCTGACAGGCAGGGACAGTGAAGCTTACTGGAAAACACATTATCATGATTCATGTCACGTTGAATGGTCATACTTAATGCATTGCAATCTCTGAGGACACTGAATGTTTTTTATCATAATCTTATGTTATACACACAGTTGGGTTCATTGTTTATTGTGTTCTCAGTTCACTTGAATATTTCATTAAAATGGCAGTCAATAATGATGTATTACACATTTGTGAAATTTCATGTCATCATCATAATACCATGTAAGTACGGTCAGTTCTCTCTCCATTGTTCTCTCTCTTTCTCTTACGAACACACACACACACACACACATGCACACAACTGTTTATCATCAAAATCTAGAGTGATTGTAATACCCACGGTTTTGACTGCTCTTTGCACTGCTGTACTGCAGAGTGACAATTTTGTCGCCATACTCCACACATGATGGAAGGCTTAAGAGCACAGAGTCAGAGAAGGTTGGCGTAACCACACCATTGGCTAGGCTCACTGCCAGACCTGGAAAAAAAAATATTAACCCTAACCAACCATCTCAAATCACTCTTAGACAAAGTCAACCAGCTGTGTATGATCTAATTTTTCAGACATGTTATTTGTACATTAAAAAAAAAAAAAAAAGAAGAAAAAAAAAGCATTAATCACAAATTCAATACATGAAGCTCATATCAGCTATACAGTATTCACTCTGCAGAGGGTGTGTCAGTAAATATCTCACCTGTATTTTGAAGTTTCCAGGTAAACATCAAAAAGGCTAACATATACCTTTCTCTGCTTATCGAAACCTTTACTTACCCTCGATGGTGAAGGGGAAAGACATCACGAGAAGCACGAATGTAGCCTTCATATTTCGTCCCAACTGTTAACCTCAGTGGACTGCGCGATTCTCGGGAACAAGGCACAGGAGATATAAGATTACAGCACAGTCAGGGCGAGAGTATCTGGAATGAGCTAGAAGATCAGCGAATCAGCAAGGAGAGACTCTGGATCCAATGGAGTGGAGAAACTGGTTCGACCAGGTTTGACATAAACAGCTCACAGCACACCCATAGGAAGGGCATTGTGTATCTCAGTCGTGCAGTCAAAAATCTAGCAAAACATCTATCATACCACCATGCTGCTTAATATCACTTTAAAAAAAATTTTTTTTTTCTTCATATTGTTCTTTATGATTTTCATGTTTTGATGTTTAAAATTGTCAAAATATTTGCATTGTATGACTTTTGTATTTCGGGGGGGGGGGGGGGCTGGTACTTTAAATGAGAGCCCATGCTTAAACCTGTCTTTAACATAAAGGACTTTTTCATTCTCACAAAGGACTGCACTGAACAGAAAACTGAAGCTGACTAAACATGATTCTAATTAAGCTAAATGGAAGAAACCACTTCAAAAGTGTGCAATTTTAAAGTGCCTTTAAAAAATTCAAATCATGTGATAATTTTGAAATGTAGACTGAAAACAAGCACTTTGGTTTGTCTGTGTTTGTGTGCTGTGTGCAGCCACCGCCCTCCAGTGGTGATAATGGAATGGACCCATTGGATGGCTTTTCTCACATGATTTTCTCTTGGAGTGTTCTCAAAGTTCTCAAAGTTCTCAGTTTTCAGTTTTCAGCACACTTTGCTGACGCATCTCCTCTGTGCTGCAGAGCTGACGTAGCGGCCCTCAAGTGTATCTGCTAATTTTCCTAAATCAAAAAAACAACACTCTGTGTTACACCAACCGGGTTTTGGTTTCAGTTTTTAGCTGAATGAGACATTATTCAAGGTTCTGAATTAAACAAGGGAAAATAAAATGAGCACAAATTTCCGCATGATGAACATTTCAAAGAAAAGAGGTATTCTGTCCACTTTACCAAAACATTGTTTTCTTCAGATTCTGAGTTCGATTGAAGGACATTAAAATGTAACAATTAAATATGTCGGATCTGATGTGGCTGTGTTGCAGTGGCTAAATTGGGTTTTATCAACAAGACTCTTGGACAAACCTTAAGTGCTAAAAGTCTTTAATGGGTTACAGAATGGTACACTTCTTTTTGCCCTACATTAAGGGTGTTTTCACATGTAGTCCTTTTTAAACGAACCAAACTCAGTCCTCCTAAAGTGGACCAACAGGAAAGGGACTCAGTTCTTTTTGTGTTCACACGGTGAGTTCATTTGAAAGAGGACTCAGTTCTCTTTCTGGTCCACTTCAGCTCTGATGGGGCCTCAGTCCTCTCTCTGTTCACACTAAAGTTCTTGCTATCATTACCAGCGTGTAGAAGCCCTGAGACGCCGGGAATTTACATTTAATAGATTCCGTGTTCTATTGCTAACGTGTTATTTCTCTTTGTTTTCTCGAGTTCTCGACTTACCAATGTCATTGTCACGAAATAACAAAACTTTGTTTTCTCGATATGACGACATAATTAATTCCAGATCTTGAGAAAACAACTGTTAATTATGAAAAATAATTAGCTAGTGAAAAATAACACATTATCACCAGAAAACAGAATCAAAATTAAAATGTAAACTGATGGCATCCTAGGGCTTCGATACCGGAGGCCTATTCTAGAAAGCAGGTTTAGTGAAAACTAAAAGCTTTTGGCTTCATTCTTCTTGCAAAACAAAGCCATAGGGCTCTTCTGTTAGGAGGTTTACTACTTGCTCTGAGTTAACTAACTCAGACTTTTCACTAAACCCTCCCAAGGTGGTCTCAGTTTGGTTCATTTCAGAGGGGTCTGAGTTTATTTAGGGCATTCACATATATGCAAAAAATGCTGACTAATAACTCCAAATTTGTTTTGAGGGCTGAAAGGAACCAAGTGTGAAAACACCCTAAAATCTACAGACCCATTCTCGGCACTGACAAACAAAATCAACAAAAAGAAACAGACAACAAAGAACAATATGTAAATATAAGTGAAATAAGTGGACAAACGAATTTTGTTTGACTATATTTGCGTCTAAAATACAAAGAGAATGAAAAATGTATGAGACCACTTGATGTTGAAAAACAGTTTAAAAGCTTAAATAACTTTAAAAGCCATTTTCCACTGAAAGATGAACAATTTGAAACGTACTGAAATTATGTACAGGCAAAAAAAAAAAAAAAGTACAGAACTTGTCCCTGTGAGATTAATCAAGCATTTAAGATGATAAAAGACAGAGTTCACAAATTAAGTACGGTTTTAAATACTATATAATGTTATTTCTGGGAAAATTAAATATGTATTACTTCATACTGAAACGACCCCACAGGAAAGGTCTGGACATGACTGAGGAAGTGCATGTCCTCTTCCCTACCATGATGTAAACATTTCTGAGATAAGCAAAAACATCAGTGCAGTACACCACCCATCTCTCTCTCTCTCTCTCTCTCTCTCTCTTAAACTTCATAGATTTCTCTACGCTGAAAATATTACTATAGCTACGAAGTATAGAGACATATTGAGTGTTCAAGAAATGTTTGCTTTTGTCGTCAATTTTTTCCATTCATTGTTTAAAATTTGGTTTTCAAATGGAGATCTAATGTATGTGCTCCGTATGCAATGCGTTATGATGCGCTTAAGTTATTCATTGAAATGTCTATCCTTGTTAAGTACAAAAACTACAGAGAGAGAGAGAGAGAGAGAGAGAGAGAGAGGGAGGGAGAGAGAGAGAGAGAGAGGGAGAGAGAGAGAGAGAGAGGGAGGGAGGGAGGGAGAGAGGGAGATAGAGCAATGAAAAACGGGGTTTTCCCATATCACTGTGGGAAACTGGAAAGCTTTGCACATTAACATGAAATGTCTTAAATGTCTTTTTTTGTCAGCAATGCTGTTCACGCGCACTGCTCTACCTCAGTGCAAGAAAACAAATGTCTCCAACGAGGCTACGTTTTCCCATGAAATCTTTGGAGTGGCAAAAAATTATATCCAAAACCATAACAAACAAACAAATAAACAAAAACAACTTCTTGTTCATGTCACAAACTGATCATGACGGGGGGTCTCAGTGATGGTAGCTGGGATTCCATCGATACCAGGATCTGAAAACAAACAAACAAAAAAAATCTGTCAAATTCCCAACTGTCATAGGGAATGTTACATGTATACGGTATCCTTGTAAAAATAGCATTGTGGTTTTCACAGAAGAATTAAGAGAATCGTGGATTAAACCATATATTGAACAAGAAGCGTTACAAACGCAATTTGTGTCATTCTGAGGTTCAGCTGCTGTTTTAAAGACGGCCGATAAACCCAATCTTATGCTTGCAGACTTTTGGGGGAGAAAAAAGGCTGTATTTTTGTGGAATTACCCTGCAGAGTTGAAGGTCTGGTTGACTCCCTGGGATGTCAGGGGGCTTGAGGCTGAGGACAGGGTGCTTGGAGATGATCCCCGGCTTGGACTGCTGGGTGAGGAGCTTGACGACACTACTGTGACACAAACATCCGGCGCCATGCGAGTCACTTACAATTTTATCCAACAACAACAACAACAAATTTATTTGTAATAGAAGTTTTTGGATTCCAGCAAAAAACATGAGTCGAACTTACCGCCTCCCGAAGCGAGCGGACTGAAAGATCTAGAAGTTGAAGGCTGAAACAGAAAATGAACTTCATTACGAAAGGTGGATAGAACGAGGAAACGCGACTGTCCTGTTCCCAAAAACCTCCAAAATAGCCCTCTCCACACTTCTCCTCTCCTTCAAACGGCCTAAAGCTCTAAACGCGGACGGGTGTGTCAAAGTAAAAATAACAGTCACTCCGTCAGGGGCCCACAAATACTCATCCATTGTTCATAAAGACTACGAGTTAAAGTGAAAGAGAAAAAAGACAATAGAATAAAGCTTCCTCAGAATAATGGATGAGAGCCAGAACGTAGTACCGATGAGGAACATAAGGGAGAACGGTCAACGGTCTTACGCGGAATGAAAAGCAAAAAGCAGACTCACCAGTCTTGCGTTGTAACTGTGGGATTTAACGGGTAATGTAGGCACCGGACTGCAAAATATCCTTTTTTCCTTCTGTCGACGGTTACAAAACCACACGCGAACTACTTCCTTCTCCATGGCCAACTGCTCCGAGATCAGGGTGATCTCTTCCGAATTTGGCTTTGGGTTCTGTAAAGAGCAAAACTTGCTAAGCGTGGTTTTGACAGTGGAATGACACGTGAGAGAGATTTTGCTCATATTTGTACCCTTTTTTTTTTTTTTGCATCTTGCTATTTCACCAGTTATTCCAGGAATAATTCACTTGCCCCAAGTCAATGAAACCTTAATGTGCTGAAATAGATGTAATCTATCTGTTGTACTCGTTGTCTTCAGGTGGTGAGAAATGTTACAATTGATCTCTATTTCCAAATAGTGTTTACACATTATTTTCACTACAGTTATGTACCTAGGTACAGTAAGTAAAAGAGGTGCCCCCCCCCCCCCCCCCAAAAGAAAGAAAAAAAGAAAAGATTTTACGCTTGTACAGTACTAAGACTTCAAGGCGCTTGTGTTTTTTGGAATCGTCAAATAGATGTCATGATTTACACTGGGGCCCTCTGGTGGTGGTAAATGCTTTACAGCCATATACCACCGTTAAATGAAAATTGGTTGTGGTTGTACCCTTCAATTCAATTTTAAATGGGAAAAAAACGCGAATTGTCCAAGCTACCCTTTTGACTCAAGCACTACTGACAATCGATAAATGATAATTTTTACTTTATCCTCCACAGGGGGACAAGGAAATAATTGTGATGACCATCACAGAGAGGGGCTCACTCACGTCCATGAAGCGTTTCTCCAGGGTAAGCTTGATGTTAGTCTCAATACTCGTCCTCTTTTTTCTCTTCCTTCCATAACCTTCCATGATTGGCGGTAAAGTGGCAGGGTTAGCCATCGAATCCGAGGGAGAGTTCTCTGTGGAACAGGAGACGACTCAGTTAAGTGATCCGTAGTTTTGATACGACAGTTTGTTGGTAGGGCAGCCATATCTGATAACTCATTTCTTTCAAGTGTGATGTGACACGGTTGTGCATAAGAAATGGATAGGACTTTCACAACAATAACACAAAGATGACAGATCGTAGGAAATCGCCTAGAAAACGCTTATGTGGGAGGATGCGTGCATTTAACTGTTCCAAAAGACGTTACAGCGACATTTATTTTGCTGTGCCGTGCTACGTGTGTGTCTGTGTATTAATACTGACATGCACAGCCATACAGGCTATATTTTACAGGTCACTTCTTTAATGACTAAAAAACGACGATGAACATTGTCTTTTAAACACAAAAATTATGCTGTCTATAGATTCACGATAAACAGCTGTTTGGACGATGTCAGCATCGGCTGGACATTTATAGTTTTTCCCAAAAATGCTTACTCTGCAGCCATGACGGCAATGTAGTCGTTGAGGATGAAAGACAAATCCCAGATCACACAAAACAAAAGAAAACAATATTTAAACAGTTGACCATAAACGCGCGTTTAGCAAGTTGTTGGGAGTCTCTACCAGGATGACAGGGCCCCTATCCCGCATGACTGGTCTCTGAATGGTTTTATGAGTATGAAAATGATGCAGAAGATATACCCTGGTTATATCAGTCACCTGATTTGATTGCAGATGAACCTTTACGAGACATTGTGGAAT
The DNA here is from genome assembly GCF_902362185.1 of Chanos chanos. Taxonomy (NCBI): domain Eukaryota; kingdom Metazoa; phylum Chordata; class Actinopteri; order Gonorynchiformes; family Chanidae; genus Chanos; species Chanos chanos. The sequence goes on from NC_044509.1 coordinate 6,841,247, forward strand.
GGAACCTGAGACAGCACTTCCCATCAACATAAACTAAACACTGAATGATGAAATGTCTCGTGGAAGAATAATGATGCACCTTTGCAATGGAATGAATCTATCAGAATCTTCTAGAATCTATTCCAATGCTGATCTCGCTTCCTGTGATGGGGGGCAGCTCTCTGTTAAAAGATTTTGTGAGTTTGTGTTTCCCTTATTTTGGAAGCTGCGTGTACATATACGGTACCTGCGTCGCTCAGCCATTTCTCCAGCAGAGGTTTCAGTTTGCACATGTTTTTAAAGCTTAGATTCAGAGCCTCAAATCGTGAGATGGTGGTTTGGCTGAAGTCATTTCCATACAGCTTCCCCATGGCCAGCCCAACGTCGCCCTGTGACAACATCAAAGCCCAGCCTTATTCACGGCTCATCAACCACACAAAGACGACAGACATGTCCAGACACAGATGAAATTGTCTGTTAGCGGAAGGATGTATAATCCCATGTGGATACGTTTCAAAATTATTGAATGGGAAATTCCACTACAAAACGAAGCATTAAAACATAATACGTAGTTTACGGTTTTAGGAACACATTCTTTTCCACGGGGCTGGGAAAGCATGTCGGAAATACGCCGATTTTCGATTGTATCGCGCTTTAACAGACAACCCGTACACAAATAGTTGTTATAAACAGGGCCTGTAAACCCACAGGCTGTGAACAGGTGCTGTCTTTGGGTTTGGTTTGGTTGCGCTAGTACCTGAGTGAAACCCAGTTTGATGCGTCTCTGTTTGAAGGACTTGGCGAATTGTTCGAGCTCCTCCAGGTCATTGGGTTCATCCTGCTGGGAGGGACCAACGTGCTTAGCGACTTGCAAGTGGGACATGTCCAGGTGTCCATCCACAGAGGATCCTGTCAGGCTTGTCCTACCCATAGCCTGCATCAACAAAACCCAAAAATATCACAAAATTATTATTATATTATATTATCAAAACAAACATATCAAATAAAGGAGGGGGGTGCTGATTTGCTATTCTATCATATAAATATTTGCATTCAACAGAAAACCAATACATTTGAATGGATGATTTTGGATCCATCTGAATGATTAACTGAATTATCTCACTACATAAATGCAAAGACATGATTACAGGTCTTATTATGTGTCATTATAAAATGGAAGTGGGCGGGGAGGGGATGGGGTAGAAACAAACAGGAGTCAGTTGTAACATCAACGTTTTCATGATTTAAACTTTTTCCTGAACTTTGAAGGTGCTGTCAGGAGGTACAGACGGCTCTGGGTATCTAACTGTATATATACACCAGCAATACAGGAAAATTCCAAAAAAAAAATCTCAGAACTGAGTGGTCTTACTTTTTGTCCTAATTTGAATGAACCATCTGTTTCTTTGGATGATTTATAGTCTCAGAGAAGAGTAAAAAAAAAAAAACAACAACAACTCAGATTACATTCTCCATACCAGGTTGAACCAGAGCACATGAGGACTCCTACTGTGAGAGTCACAGCATCAGAGCACTGTCATTAGGGCCCTCTACACAGAGGCCTTTCACTCTAAATTACTGTAGTACTGCTATAGAATAGGCTGTACAGCTGTTAGCCCTTATCTTTAGCCCAACAGACCAGGTATTTCTTACATAGGGTAATGTACTCGGTGTAATAAATGTTAAATAAACAATGATAAAGTTTGTTTAACTGTGATCTAATTACCATAGCCTGACGGTTTACCTGAGGTGTGAGAGCCAGGGCGGGTTGGTGCTGTAACAGTCCTGCCTGAGGCTGGGAAGGTAGGGAGAGGAGATTCGACTGGAGCAACGCTACACAAAACAAACCACAAGCGTGTTTGCATTTCGATAAGTACTCCAAGGCACGCAAACATTAAAAAAATATAAATAAATAAATAAAATAAAATATAAAATTCGATATCAAACAGTCACATGTCTTCGGAGCCAACTTATGCAACGTAAAGGAACACGCTGACAAATTATAATCGACACGCTCCAAACTCAAAACGCTCCTCGGAAGAACTTGTCAGTAACGTAGGAAGTAACTCGGCTGTGAAGAAGAGTTTGGCGATAGATTCCGAGGGCGTCTAACGGGACTGGTAGCTTTAGTGTTGGAACTGACCCTGGTGTCCGGTTTGAGCCTGGGACAGGAGGAAGGGCGAGGAGGAGGAGAGGTGAGAGCCGGACATTAGCACCAGCTGAGGAATTTGGTGCAGGGAGGGCAGTTCCTGTGAAAGGGTGACAAGACAACCAGCTCTTACTTACTGCAGTACCTTCCTGTATTATCACTGGACACAGTAATGTCATTAAAATACAACATTACTCCTGTTTATTGTTCAAAACTGCCTTAAAAACTGATTTGTAATGACTTTATGGATGTGAAAGAAGAAATCAACAACTTGAATGTTTTTTTTTTATCCTCTGTATTTTCATAGTATTTCTAGTTTTTGTCACATTGGAAGCAATCGAATAAGGAATAAAATGGAGTGGGCGTACCCCATTCAACTGGCTGGCGGTGACAGGTGATCCCTGAGTCAGGTGACATGTCTTGTGTGTGGAGACGGTGTGGGGAGAGTCATTCAGGTCCTCTGTCTTAATCTAAAACCCAGGTGAAACTGCATTAGTTTTCTCTGATAACATGCTGCACAAAAAAAAAATCTCCTCAAACTCTTAGTCCTAAGATATGTCACAGTGCTTATGAATATGCTTAAAAAGGATATCTTCAACTTGGGCCCTGGGCCATTTTCTCTGAGAAAAGAAGTTCAACTGAAAGCCATTTGAAATGTGATGCTATTTTGTTCTGTGGTGGTGTGTTGTGGCCCTCAGGGGCTCTTCGTATTTGTATGTGCTCCAAGACCAGAAAGGCTGCCAGACCTGTTTAACCAGAGAGAGCCTTTGACAAATATCCCTTTCCCCTGTTTTGGCATCGTAAGTGTGCAAATATTCCCAAAAGTCTTTGGCCTGGATCCTGTACACTGCGCTGAGTGCAGGTCTCTAAACAATCTATCATTGCAATATGTGAACAAAAAAGTCCCATAAAACTGTTGCTTAGCGCACTAGACTGGGTATATGTTTTACATATAACACTAGCCAACAGACAGACTGATGAACTGTAATCTACCAATGGACAGACTGATTAACTGTCAACTAACACTGGAAAGACTGAATAACTGTCAACTAACACTGGAAAGACTGAATAACTGTCAACTACCAATAGACGAAGCGGTTCCGCCTCTTTCTGTTGATAGAGGTGGAATTAATTTGATAGAAATTTGTTAGGAATTAGTTTCCACAGCGCACACAGGCTTGTGTTAAATGACTGATTTCATTTGAGGTAGATTAAGGTTGAAGGGAGATGACTGTTTACAGTGTGAAGGAAAATCATTAATTGCTTGAGTGAGTCATGTCCTGCCCAGTGTTCTGGGTATGTTTACAGTTAGAACATTTGTCTTATACATCTACACTTACTTGTCTGTTGAAGTCAATTCCGTTTGGCTCAATGTCTACAGAAAAAAAAAAAACAACAACAAAAAATACAGATAAACCAAATTTAGCACTCGTGAATATGGAAGCATTTTTTGCTTTTAATATCAGAACCATGTTTTTAAAAACAACATTTTTCTCAGTATATTTATAAAAAACCTGTTAAGCAGTTATCTGAGTAATAGACCATTTATAGCTAATAGGGATCTAACATAAGTAATTACATTTCTAGGCTTTTTAAAAAACTTTTTGATCAAAATTAACCCATAAAGATCCAAGCCCCGCAGTAAAATGGGCATGGTACGGGAATTTAGAGGTTCAAAGGTCGACTCTGGCAGATAATTTTTCTTCATTTGAAATTCAAATGAAGCCTCGGTAAGGCCATGGTGACTCCTGTGCTCGTTCATCCCACAATATGGAAATCTTCCTCCTCCAGAGCTAAACTTCCAGTATGGAAATTATGGCTAAATGCAAATAATCTGGTAACCTAGGCAACCTTTAGAGACCCTAACATTTGAATGTTTACAGAGCCCCAGGTGCACCTCTCTCCCTCTGTCTCTCTCTTTTTCTTTTCTTTCTCTCTGTCTCTCTCTCTCTCTGTTACACACACACACATACACACTTTTAATCACACTGTGATCACCCTTAATCAGAAACTACTTTGGCCTACTGCAATCCACTTCTGAACTCCAAACCACATCTCAGATGAGAAAAAAACATTTTGTGCATTTTTTCATATGAAAGCTACATTTTGAGCTTCAGTCATCTTAAATGTATGTTCAAATCACGCGCTTATTACACGGACCTAAAAGTGTAATCATTTATAATTATTTAACAGTAAACTGCAAATATGAAAAACTCAATTAAATTCATACTGACAAGTGTTGTGTGCTCACCATGAACACAATGAGAAACTGTGTGGTTAAAAAACAAAAACAAACAAACAAAGGAAAAAAAAAAAAAAACCCAGCTAAATGAACGCAGAGGGGAATTGCATGTAAACTGACATTTATGCTCCCTTATCTGTTTTTTGAAGAGGTCACTTCATGGGAATTTTCCCATCAACAGGTGCAAAAACGTAAATGCATTTCGTGTGCAGTTATTGTCTGTTTTCTGCTCTCTCTGAATTGAAGTTCCTCATTTCAGTGGGACGGTTCCGTATGCGCGCAGCCGGAGCGCATTTCTCTATAACCCCGGGCTATATGAGCGCTTCACTGCAAACAACATCCTGGTCAACTCCTTACCCTGCTCCACTCAACGGATCCTAGAGCTCTGAAATGTCTCCGCTGAAGTCGTTTACACATAAAATGCAACACCTGGTGCGTTATTGTAATCAAACAAAAAGAGAGTGTGTGACAGGGATACGCGGTGCTCGTTGTAGAGCGTTAGATGGGCGACGACTGTGGAGTGCCACGCGGTAACGACTCTTGAGTGTTGTGGTTTCGTGTAGACATGCCCGAGAGTATGACGAGTGTGGGAACAAACAAAAAAAAGCTGGATGGTGGCAATTACCAGTAACCACAATTGTATATTCAAGTTTTTTTTCCCCAGTTGAATATATTTGATATATAGGTTGACCAAAGATATTAAATATGTAAAGCAGGATTATGGTGCTCACGTCAACTAAGTTACACAGCCGTAGATGTACTAAGCAGAGTACTAAGCTTAGTGGTAATTACAAAGTGGAGGATTACCAGTACGCTGTGTTAAAAATCGATTATAAAAACAAATGCATTTAAACGTAACTTAAAGCAGATGTAAAATCGACCCAACCTTCACACGCGCTCACAGTGGAACTCTCTCAAATAAACTTTTCTGCTCGTTAGTATCAACTTCTACCTCAGCTACCACTGGTTACAAGAGCCATAAAGCATATCATCAATCAATGTAACACAGACAGCAAAAAAAAAAAAAAAAAAGTCAGCCCTCAATTCAAAAAAAGAAGGGGGAAAAAAAAAGATGACCAGAAAAGATGTGGGGTTTTATTTTTGTTCCACCTATTAGACACTCTGAAGTTTCCAGAACATTCATTTTGAGGATTTTGTAGGTTGAGAGAGAGAGAGAAAAAAAGAAAGAAAATCTAAACGCAGAGAAAAAAAGCATCCTTACCGGTCTGGTCATTCTGAGGTTCTGTGGACTCCACAGTCTCTGTGCTCATCTTAATATCTGTAATGATAAATACGGCTGATTTTCCTACAGGATCGCAACTTTAAGCGGACACAGGGTAATTCATTCCATGCCGCTGCCAGGAAAATGATCTTGAGGTTATTCTAATTTGTCGAACTTTCAAATTGTCCCTCTCTCTCCCTCTCTCTCATGTATAAGCCTTGTTATAATATTCATAAGTTGGAGGGTAAGCCCATTCACCACAATCTCTTGTCTCTCCTCCCTAATCTCTCTTAGTCAAAAACATTTAAATCTAGTCAATATAAAGTCCAAAGACATAATGCAAAACAATATGATCTATCAAATCCATTTCTGGGAGCAATACGCAGACGACAGAAAACAAGCATAGTAACAGAGGTTCAGATACAGAGCAGTTGGATATAATGATATTTTTACTCACCTTGTTGACAGAACGGGTAAGCTGACCGGTTTTTATGTGAATATTTGTCTGTTTCCTTCGTCTTGTCTGGGTGTTGTAAGAGAGAGAGAGAAAAAAAGAGTCGAATTTAGTTTCCTCTAGAATGCTCAGAGAAAGTTTCACATTTACCAAAGTGGGTTAGTAGACAAGTATTCACCTCTTCAGTGTTCCACACAAGCAGATAGACAGACATTTGCATAAGGCCCTTGCAGTGTCCTATCCCCACACTGACTTTTTGCATAAAACAACAATGGGTAGACGGCAAACTTAGAAAAGCGTGTGTGTGTGTGTGTGTGTGTGTGTACACATGACTGGGTACTTATGATGCTTGACTGAAAGGATTCATCAGTGTATATTTTTAAAAGACAGGCCGTGTGCTGTATGTATTAAAACACTTCCAAGTTAACATGACTATCTGTTTATACAGCCATGATAGCATGCTGATAAAGTGTGCGCAACAACCAGTGTTCATTAACTGGTTTGGACAGAGTCAACCGCAACAAAACTCAAGAATGAAAACATTAGAAAAAGGAGAAGAAGAAGAAGAGAACAAACTGAAACAGGCATTACATTATATGCCACTCACCTAAATTCAGTTCGGGCATGACTAAAAATTAGTCACATAAAATGATGAGTAACTGGAGAAAAAAAAAAAACATGGGGTAGATGTTATAGAATGATATCACAGCATTAAAACAGAATAATCAGCTTTATGTCAGCCACGAAAATCTTCTGGAGTCACTCAGTGGTCCCCGTGTGACCACAGACAAACGTATTGTTAAAGATGTGTTCGAGAGCTCTGTTAACGGTAAATTACATTATACCTTCTGAATATAAAACGCAAACGCAATTTAAAGTGCTTGTTTTTGTATTTTTATATTTGAAATATCTAACATATACATTATTATCTTCTGCAGACATGCCTGTAAAGTCACTGTAAAGTCATCTTTCCACTGTATCCATTTCAACAGTTTGTGTGCATAAGAATGTTCTGTACATGTGCTCTTCTGAAAGATAGATAATATTACTGTATGTGTTTGCAAGCTTAGGTCAATTTAATGTTTTCTTTTTGCTATTGTTCACAAAATAGAATTCCTGAGCGTCCTTTTCGGAAAAGAAAGACCATTTTAAGAAGTTTTTAAGAACGGATTCTGAACTTTTTTTTTTTTTTTTGACTTGTTTCATCTTCACAAACACCACATTTCAACCGCGTGTCAGACAGTTAGTTGAAGCAGGTAGAACAGAACAACATGAGCTGTAACTAGCTTACCTCAAGACAAACACTGACACCATCTCTGGTTTCTGATATCTTGTCAACATGGATCAATGCAAATGCTCACTCGCTTTTTATGAATCAGGTTAATCGTGAATACGAAACTGAAATGTCTCAGTTTTTACAAGCTTGTTACGAGATGTTTGAAACGGACATTCCCTCGAACTGACTTTGTCTGAGTGCCTGAGTTTCCTGGCAGATGTCACTAGGACCAATTTCTGAGGAAAATGCTCGATAAAAATTTTTTATTCAAATGAAATGCGCTCAGTTTCCTCAGAAACCCCAGGTTCATTGTTGGTTCAAGCAAGACATGATGGGATAAGCACATATGATTCATTCATGATTTATTCAACTGTCTTATTGGCTGGAAAACAATTGGCTGTTGAAGGCCAGATGAAGGAAACTAAGTCATTAGTTTTCTTGCCCACTCTTTTTACACAGTAAGCTATGCATGAGTATCTTGACTTACCACCAAAACCGTGATACCTTCAATTATATCTGTAAGCCTGTGTACTTTGGGTCATGACATTACTAAACCCAGTTTCATATCTGCCAAGATATCAGGCCCCATCATTAGTAGTTCTATACTAAATGAACACTAAGTTAAGTTAAGTTTATTTTTTAAGTTTCAGTGATTGCACACACACTGTGAACAGTGAGCAGTGAATTTGTCCTCTGCATTTAACCCATGCAACACACCAGTAGTGAACAGGACCAGACACAGGAGCAGTGGGCAGCCTCCTTGGTGAGCGCCCGGGGAGCATTCGGGTAAAGTGCCTTGCTCAAGGGCACACAGCCTTGGATGTTGGGTCTGGGAATCGAACCAGCAACCCTCCAGTCACAAGCCCGGTTCTCTACCCTTTAGACCACGGCTTCCACCAGGGGGCAGCATTCAAGACTAAGTTACACAGACCGAATGAAAACAGTACATTCCAAGTCATAGTTTAGTCCTCATCCACATCATCTTCAACAAACATTTAAATGGCACAACACCCCTCTTATGGGGGAAAAAAATATAAATATTCATAGATCTTAGATTTTCATGGTTTAGCAGGGAATTAAGAGAACGGTTATGTAGAGTTGATACAATGACAACTCAAACATGTCCCCTCCTCCATTTTCTTAATTCTTTTATATTCACTGACATCAGGTTAAGCAGTGACCGTGCGATGCATATTTAGCTGTTCATTATCCCCTCCCCAGACAAAACAACAGTGCAGACAGTTACAAGTTTATTTACATGAATGTAAGAAATTAGTTGTACAAAAATAGTTTAGTCATTTACATGTTAATTCTTATATTTGGTTTATGGTAATCATAGTGTTTCATAGAGGTAAAAACTTTATGGCAAGTACAGAAACGTACTGGTTTGTACATTTACAGTGCTGTCTTTTAATGTTTCACAAATGTACAATACAGACCCAGTGTCATAGTACAAACAATACTGTATTAAAATAATTTCAAAGTATGCACCATATAATAGCATGATCCCAAATTTTACATTTCTAAGATAAAATGAGGAGGTAAACATTAGCTGTTTCTTTTGTTTAGCTGCGACTGGTGTTTGTCTTCCTTAGTGGTGCAAAGTAACCGACCTGACACCGTGACCAACCTGAGTAATTCTTTCCAGACGGATGATAGTAATACTGTAAAAACAGACAAATCCATGATAACAATAAATCAATACCTCAGTCATTTATGCATATGCATTAGGAGAAATGAAACAAAGACTGATAAATCACAAAATTAAGGACAAATGAAAAGCTTTTTTTTTTTAAACTGTAAAATTAATTTCTGTATCTTAAGACATAAAAAGAATGGTTCAAATCACTCTCTTTCACTCTCTCTGTTTCTATTCACAGCACTAAATAATGGCATGAATAGCCCAGTTAAGAGGGTGTCTCTTCTTCAGTGCAGTTATCACAAAACTGTCAGTCATTCCCCAAAATCAGCCTTTTACAATCTGACACACAGACAAGACACCAAACTGAACATTACCATCCATTTTAGCAGGGTAATTGAAATGCAAATGGAAATTAGCCATGGTTATAAGACGAGCAACTTTCCCTGTGCGCTGAAGTTTTGGCATCAATTGAATACATTAGGAATAAACAGACAGCAGTGAAAACATCCACAGACAATCTCATACCAGGCACTGTAGCCCTTCTGTTACTCAGTATAACATTTTCTCTGCTAGCTTTGCTAGCAAACGCATGTACTGTAAATCCACAATTTAAATTGTTTGGAAAGCGAAAACCAAAGACAACAATTGTATGTGACACAGAGCCGCATACTTAACTTAGATTTCTGAAAAGGCCATGGCTTCATACTTTACTGTAGGTTAGTTAACTGTAAGAGAATATCAGCCAAGCTGCGAGATCATTTTGTATTTGTGCTCCTACTTGATTTAGGACCCGAAAAAAAAAAAAAATCCTGATGAAAGTCAAGGGGAGCTGATCAACAGCTAGCAAAAATTTGAGAAATGTGTTTGAAATGAGAGAAATCTGAAGTGTGTTGGGTGATCTCAAAACGCACGAAATCTCATTGTCAGTTGGGCGTCTGTCAACAATACACAAAATCACTGCGTTAAAATGACAGAATCTCTGTACACAAAACACAATCAAGGGTTAAAAAGATTTGGAAGAATTTGGATAAGTGTAAAAAAAACAAAAACAAAAAGGTTCTGGGCAGGACGCTAGGGTAAATAGTCATGAGGAAACATGGAAACATGGGAAGGAAACAAAGGTGTCTCCGGGCAAAGCTTAACCTACAACATTTAAGGTCACATAACTTCCCGTCCTGGGGCCAGTCTAAAGTGACACCTGGCAAGTGAAGTCAAAATATCCCTCACCTGGGATGGTGGGCTTTTCAATGGAAAACTATTTAAATATCTTAGTAAGAGTCTAACAAGGTAGTCAGAAATATGACAATTAAAACCCATCTGATGTTGGATACCTGATGTTTGTAAAAGAAAGAGGTCAGAGTAGTTACAATCCTTAACGTATCAACGCTTAACGTAATTAAGCACTCGGTGATGAAAACCACAGGAAAAAAAATACATCTACCTGCCCCACAATTCACATTCTCAATTCCCGAAAAAGCAACGAGCTTATGTTGTCTGTTAGAAAAGAGCAGAAAATATCCACCCCTCTACTTTAACTCCTTCCTGAAAGCCAGGTGTTAGAACATCTCTTGAAAAGTAGCCCAAGGTGAGAAAGTTTCCACAATCCACTAAATTTTTTACATGAAAACACCATACATCCAGCCCATAATCAATATCCCAGGACTCCTGATCCACTCACTTCACGTGAAGGCACAGAGGAAAATTTCCTCATAATCTCCTCTTGCTGGGCTTTCACAAATATCCGTCACCACCCCGGATTTACGAGTCTTCATCCCAAAGACAGAGTTGCTTGTGTGGGGTGTAGAAGTTAAATCGAAACCCCTTGCTGCAGCTCTTGATTCCACACTTGTATGGCCTTGATCCCTGGCCGCGACAGTACTTAAGCAGGCAGGGATACCACTCCAGACTTAGCTGGTAACTGCAGGCACAAGGTTTCCATGGATCTTCTGTAGAAGAACAGTCCTGCAGGCCAGGCGTGCCAGGCTTTTGGGTCAGCACCTCGAACATGGAGCCGTCCACGCCTACACAGACAAAAAAAAAAAAAAAAAAAAAAACACACACACACAAAAAACACAGGGTTTCACCAGCTCGCCAAACCCAAACAGCAACGAAGAATGAATAACTATCTCACGAAATGGACAGACTGAAATTTTTCAACAGCACAGAGTTGATCAGATTTCAACATATTGAAATGCGATGCAAAACTGAACCAGTTACGATCAAGTACATTTTCAGATGGCTACGCAGGGTTATCAACTGTTATAAAACTCTTATTTGGCAAGAACGATGAAAAACACCAAAGCGTTTTATATTTGGCATCGGACAGCTCTCGCCTGCGTGAATGCTGGATAATATAGACGTGTCTGAAGGGACAATAACCAATGTCTAGCCAGTGCTTGAGGTCATCCTGACGGGTGTAGACCAGGTCCTGGGCCTCTCGACATACGTTGTGAATGTGAGAGCTGAGGTGTCCGGCCCTGGTCAGGTTCACGGCCACGTTCATGCTCAGCTCCTCCACCCCGCGCCTCTCCTCCGCAGCGCGAACCAAGTGGGCATTTTTCTGGAACATTCCAGATAGAACTTCCCAGTTACTAGAGCACAGTTTCGGGGATCGCATCACTGTATTATAGTATAATTGACTGGTGTCAGAGCCAATCATAACACGACATAACATGATAATGTACGAGCAGCTCCATGAAAAGTACACAACTGTTGGTTACAAAATGGAGAACAGATGTAGATGGAGAACACTTAAGCAAGTTTGGACAAACCCTGTGAAGAAATTGTGAGAGCACTGATAACCGTTGAGTCTTAACCTCACTTTTTGGCTGTAAGAATATTCTAAAATATTCTAACAATATTGGTCCCATTTTGAGTGTATGCAGCGTTGAAATTTTGGCCTAAAGTTGAATGAGGTGAAATGAAAACTGGGCTCTGTCTAAAAAAGCTGTTTGACGCGGTTGATTACGTGTGATTTTTTATTAAATTATTTTCTTGTTATAAAATTGCTAGGAAGAATTGATGATACATGTTATCTTCTGTGTGCTTACCTGCCTGAGTCTGGCCATGGCTTCAGTGGGGATAATCTCTCTGTGATCCAACCAGGTGATAAAACACAGAGCCTGGTATTGGGTCTGTCCACGCTCCGGCTCCCCAAGAACAAACGCTCGAAAGATTTTCACATGCTGTAAACACACAGAGCAAAACACAGGGGGGGGTCCTACAGATAATCTGTTAACTAACAACAGTAATCAGCACAGTTAGAGCGCCGAGTGCAGTCTGCAAATATCACTACTGCAAAATCACTCCGGTACACACACAATATCAAACAGATAAGAGTGGACGTGGCCACTACTGTTCCTTTTTATTTTCTTTTTTTTTTTTCCTTCTTCTTCCAACTTTGGTCATCTAGATATTCTCTGCTTTCTGTCAGGCTTGCAAGATGCGTACATCTAAATGAAATGCAGCCCCAAAAGCCGTAAAAATTCCTCCACAACAAGATGGATTTCTGACTAAAAGACTTACAGTCATACAGTTTGACCCCCCTCCCCCCCCCCCCCCCCCCCCCCCCCCCCCCCCCCCCCCCCAATGAGTCTCCCCTCCACAGTGGATCATCTGATTCATTTTCCAACAGAACAAATGATCAAGAGGCCTTTCTTTGACTGTAACAATGGTCCTTTTATTTTTCCCTTCGCTACATCACTAGTAGCCCCTCAGGCATGTATGCTGAGGCGTACAGAGGCAGGGCTGTGAAAACAGTTCTCATCTGGCCTGGCTAATCACAGCCTAACGCAATTTTCTTTGCATATTCAGACTATAAACTACCCCAGAGTACCACACAACAGCGATGAGAGAGACAGAGAGAGAGAGATAGAGGGAGAGAGTGAAATTGAGACTCAAGTGTGGAGACAGTTAATGGCTAAAAGCTAATGCTAAACCTGTGGGGTTACAGGGTGGTCAGGAGACGTGGGCCGTTCCAAGAAAAGCCTCACTCAGGACACACCCCCACAAAGAGAAAGTGTGCGGGTGGCTCGCCTAAAAAACTCCTTAAGTGTCTGACTGGCTGCGGCATCAGACATTACGGGGCCGCAAGGGACAAGATTAGAAGTTGGGTCAAGCTGTGACTGATGTAAGTATGCTGTTACAATAAGAACCTGTGTGTTCTCAAACAGCCCAGAGATACACTTGGAAATGAAGATTTCAAATATAAAAAAATTTTCAAACAAACTAAAAAACTGACCCACACTATTACTGTGGAGTACCTTAAACTAACAGTGTTACCGCCTTCAATCAACTAAGAAATACCTAAAGAAGTTAATTTGTCCTTATCTTTCCCCATTAGAATACCTGTAATGCTGTAAAAGTATGCAGTATAATTTTAAGTTGCACTTTCATTTCAGCAAAACCCCCCCCCAAAAAACCCCATTGCTTTGATAGGGTAGGGTATAATGTTGAAGAGCTTGGGACGTGTTCTCCTGAAGACGGTTGGGCAGGAGGTAGTGTTTGTGTTTGCTGTAGGAGCGAATCAGTGGAGGATATCTCTCAATCTGCCATGGCCCTGCATGTCTCCAGCTCCATGGTCCTTTCATAGCGGGCTGCGTTTGCATGGTACATAACTCTCGCTGACAGACAAAGCTTCACCAGACTGCACTGATGACAAAACCTGCACTCCTGCCAAAACGTTCAGCTAAGCTTCCCCTAACGTCACATGACCTCAAAAATGGTACCGAACTGACATTTGATCTGAGATTAAAAAAAAAAAAGAGAGAAGGTGACGGGAAAGCTGGTCTTTTCGAAAAAGGGAGAAACTGTTCAATGTAGGAAAAGGAATCACTGTTGTGTTTTAAGTATTAAGTGCCATTGGCAATCTTATGACAAAGTTTCACAGGATCAAGGGCACGTTAGGGTGTTCAGTGATGTGAACAGGCGGGTATCTAATAGAAATCTTTAGTGTGCTTCCACTCTTCCATGTCCTTCAAAAACAGGGAGCGAATTCAAATACAGGGATAAATGTCTTTAATTTATACACTGCATGCTGACAGCCGCTCATAGAACATGAGAAAAGATTCCACTTGTTCCACAGTTTTTTTTTAAGATGAGCAAAGCTGAGTAAAAGTTGACACCGTTAAGTTAATAAACGCAATGATCCTTTCAGCAAACAGTCAAACACGTTCATGCATTTGCTTATTACAAGGAACACATGGTGTTTCTGAGGTGTAGTCCATGCTACCTTAAAACAGTCACACCCTCAGGCACCTGTTAGTATACGTACGCTTTCATGAACAATTATAGAGGAACTTTCTGGAAATATCAGCTGAGAACGAAACGCTGCTTTTTGAGAGGGACAAATCTGCAGTCCGCAAAGACTCATCCATACACTCATACATTGAATGATGTGTTGAATATGCATGCCTTTAAAAGGAGGTGAGAGAATTTGATCTTGTGCCACTAATAAAGGAAACAGTATACCACTCTGCAGTCCTGAGCAGACTAAAACAGATATGCAGGAACAGCCTACTCTGACCTTTTTTAACTTAGGTGTGCCTGACCCAGATTAAAACTCAACACAGAAGAGTTATTTAACCCACAACCAATGTCTTCCTTACATATCCTGGAGATCCACAGAAACTGACACATTTCTACTCTAACTAGACATTGCTATGTGTGATCAAATTGAACAATGAGTAGCGGATCAGACACATCAGGTGTGCTGATCTTAAAATGGTACAAATACGGAGCTTTGAAACACTTAACCGAAGAACAAATTTATTACTCCGTCAGTTCAGGGACAACCCTAACATGCTGTTCTTAAATGTTATGAGGTACTGGCTGAAAGAAAGGAAATTCTGGAAGTTCTCAAGCCAACCCTGTTGCCTGTCACATGCCCCGATGGCATAAATTGTTGTTGAATGTTTCCTACCCTGTTAGGTCCATCCATAGATTCCTAAAACTATTTCCTCAGTATGGCTTGGCTCTGTGCTGCAGTTCCTCTTTGGCAGCTGGCTGTCAGACTGCAGCCAACTTTCCATAAGTGTTGAAAGGAGAAGATTGAAAGCACATGGAAGCAAGAAGAACTCCAAATTGAGTTGGTCTGAGCAGATGAAAAAATGCTCTATGTCTATATGCAGTTTACGGCGGTTTGGATGGTAACTAGATCTGGTTGGCTTTGAAACGCCTCTGTGAATTGCAGCAAATATAGACGTGTAGAGATATAGAGATTGTAGCAAATGTAGATCTCGGAGAGGAAAGCACTGTTCGTGTGTCCCACAATAATCAAATCACCGACTGCGTACCCGAATCCGCTCTCGACCGCACGTTGCTTTTTTCATAGACTTGTAAATCGATTAGGATTCCTAACTGTCTGCCAATATGATTCGTTAGTTCCACAGTAACGGCACGATCATAACTGTGGAAAGTTAGGTACAGTTACAAATACATTCGGTAAATTTACAGATAAGAAATGCAGGAATGACAGTTGTCGCATTTGTTTAGGAACACTTACCACTTGAAAGATCAAGAGTAAATTTAGGTGTGTAAGAACACATACAAAAAGTAGAGGGCATACGCTTTCCAACTGCTTGCTAACTCAGTGTGTAATGCAAATTAGTCTTCTTTATTACCATAATCTAGTTAATGTATTCTTTGCAACACACTTCACCCTTGAGATTGTTTTGACAGCTGTAGCAGTAGTTGATTATGAGTTGTGTGGGGGAGGATAAAACTGCGACAACTCGACACAATTACCAGTATTATTAAAGCGGATAAAAGATACATTCAGCCGGAATATTCAATGTTGCAATCTACGAGGTAGAAGCGACTGAATCGTTTATTTCTCATTTGTTCGAAATAAAGATAAACTATTGACTTCAGGCTAGAGGTTGATATCGAGTGAATGTCACCAAAATATTGTAGTGACACTTTGTATACTTACCCGCTGGAAATCAGCCAAGAATGTGATTAGAGTCCCATCTCTTTGCTTGAATTCCAATGTGATTGTGTCCCTTTGGCTATCTGCTTGCAATAATTCCTCAGTTATTTGACCATCATTTAAGCGAACTAACACTTTCAAATCCGAACAGACACTTAACGATAAGCAGAGTGTGACAATTACAAACTGAGTTTTGAGTGAAGCTGGCACGATCTCCCTCGCGTACATCACAAAAACACACGGGAAAATTACTTCCAACGCATGTATTACAAAAACAGGGCATATCTTCCCGATCAAACTCAGTTCAAAACAAACACGATGACACGTTCATAAGGACCGCTGTCTGTCGTAAACCCAAAACGATTAGAAGCTTTCTTCTTGCCAACGCGCTCCATCCTCACAAGACACAAATCATCTAAATACTTTATACTTCAGCATACGACACAATGGTCGTCTAACATGCCTGCTTAGACTTTTCCCTCCTTCAAGAAATTCCACGGTGGAGAGGAGGTCTGCTTTTTGTTCACGAGACAGCAATCATCCAAACCCCCGTCACTTCCTTCGAAGTTGTTCAACTTGGCTGCGGGTGCTTCAGATTCTCAGTTCTTCACGGGGGACAGAGGACAGCTCTTAAAGAAATATCGCGGTAGGGAAGGAGCAAGAAAAAAAGAAGAAAGAAAAACATGGCATCCACAAGCAACCATCACCCCCGCCCAAACTTTGCACTACCTTCCCACTAGAAGTGCACGTCTTAAACCGGTAACGTAGGCTATTTGACATAAAACGAAAAAGTCCACCTTGGCTTTGAACGAAAATACAGCGGAGTCCTTTGCATTTAATACGTTTAACGGTGTACCTTTGCACAAAGCAGCAGCCTGTCTTTTGTTCTCAGATGAAACCATACATTTCCCACTTTCTACATTAGGGCAACAAAAGGATGTCTTAATACTATGGAATGATGCTATTTCTCCCAGCTGTGGTTTGGATGATGGTCTGGCCAGCTAACATCCAAAGAAACTGACCTGTTTGCTTTCACTGAAGGGAACTGAATGTAAGGTGTGTTTTGAAAGGATTTTTTGTGCTATACACCAAGATGGCTAACTTCCCTTTGCATTTCGAAGTAAAACTCTTTATATATCAGCAGCACCTTCCTGTATATAACCATTAGACATTTTTACAGATCAGCAGTGAACTTTTGGACAGGCAGGCCCATGAGGATCAGACCTTAAGGACAGGTATGAATCAGTACACCTTACGCTTACACTTTTTTGGTGCGCAAAACAGAAATATTCATTTATTTTCAAGTTTTACTTTTCCTTCTTCTTCAGCAAGCTTCCACTGAGAGCACACATACAAAATATCAAATGTCTAAATGCCTTCCAGAGCAATAAATGAGAAGGAATCTCACACACACACACACGTACAGCCGACACACATTACTCTTAGTAACAATGACATCTTACTCTTTAAGGGTGAAGAGTCAAGTCTGACTGGGGTGACAGGGATCCAGATGACTTATAAACCCAGACGGGGCCTCTCAGTTTGGGTAATGCTGGACAGAATGGGCCCCTCTGCCACCTATTGTGCCAGTAATTTACAGTGTCTGGGGTTGTTAGGGATGGCGGTATGGGAGATGAGGAGTGTGTGTTCAGACGTGGTACCTTAAAACATTAAAAGATTATTTGCGGGAAAAGAAAAATGATTTGTTTGGAAAAACTAACTAACTAAATGTATAAATAAATAAAAAGAGACAAAAAAAAAGTTCACCAATCTATGTGTATTTCCAAGCTTTGTTTATTCACGATTATATCTTAACAATCATACTGAATTATACACAATTCACAATTATATTAAAAAACCAACCTAATAACAGACTCATTGAGTCATTGGGAGAGTGACGGTAGCTAACATCAGCACATCCTTTGATCAAACAAAAACCCCACAGAGCCCAGTATCTGGCAGCTTTGCTGACATTAATGTCTTTTGTATACAGGCAGTTTTGAACCTCTGACATTGATCAGTTAGAACAGGCTATGCATGCATACAGCAATGTGCATGACAATCACCTACTGGCAATCATTACCACCAAAATACTGCAGAAAGCAGTAATATGACGTCTGTGCAGGAACTTTTGGTAGCTTACTTATTCTCAGGAATTCAGAGTTTGTGACCTCAGTTAGCTGCTGAGGCAGAGTATAAGGATACCATTACCTATGCTGTAAGCTAGGATGCCCTCTTTGCACCCTAGACTCTGCAAAGTTGTAAAAAAAAAAAACAAAAAAAAACAAAAAACGTGTAACCCGTTTACAAGAAGAGCATTTGTAAGATGTGGGGAAAGGACAATTCACTTTGTGTACTTCCTGTTTCCTGATGCACAATAAGTTAGATTCAAACATGAAACCACCAGTAAATGCCGATTTTTCTTGCCACAAAATCAATGCAGTCAAAATTAAAATTGAACAACTCCAATATCTTACTACCTGTAATTGTGATTATTATTACCCCTAGAGTCTTGATTAGGTGAATATAGTACATAAAACTCTGACTAACTTTTTTCATATGATTGCAAAATTCTGTTTCTGGCATTTCAACCATTTAGATGACCAAAAAATAATACAAAATTCAATACCTATTCATGACATTGGGTAACCAAACTAGTGTCATTTACAGGTCCATTTTCACTAAGACCTTAGAGACGGTGCCTGATCTGGTGACAGAACTTTGTGTGCGAACATTAGCCAGTGGGGAAGAGATGATGTTTGTTTCTCCTGATTGGATGGGGAATTATCTCCATAAGGTAAAATCTTGATAAATTGGCTGCTTTCACCACAGTTCCTGGAATCTTTTCCATGGTAAGCTACACCCTTAGGCAACTGGCATTGATCATAATTCCTTTCTTGGCATCTCTTTGCTTCTACAGGCTTTTTTTTTCTGAACTCCATTTTGATCTGGATATCCAAAGACAGTCAGATAATGGAGATAAACAGGGTTGTTATTCTGTGGGCCAGCAAAGCTTTAAAGTGTGTGTACGTGTGTGTGTGTGTGTGTGTGTGTGTTCTTGTTCCATCAGGTTTTTGATAGTGCAGACTGAGTGCTCGGATTCTCTCTTGGCTTGAGGAATGTACAGACTGCTCTTGACATGTGTACAAGTTGTAGTCCACTAAAAACCCCTTGAAAGCCTCCGAAATGAGTAGAGGTCCTTTACCGGAGACCATCCTCTTCAAGAATGCCATTACCATTTGAATAAGTCCACAACCACTTTTTAGCAGGGCCAGTCTCTCAGACAAAGGCAGTTAACAGCACCACACAGTGTGGCAGTCTGTGTTTTTGGCATCTGACATACCTGAGTTGACAGTCTTCGCCACTAAACAGACTGCCAGGCTCATGCACTGCATTTAGAAATGCCATGATGCCCTTTTTTTAAAACTGCCCAGAATATTTTTAAACTGCCCAGAATATCCGTCCGTAGTGTCGGTTGGACTGCTATTAAATATCCTGTCAAAAGGAGATCACTTGCCAACGTAAACTCATTTCTTATCTGTCAGAAGGGTGTAAATGTCTTTCTGTACATCATGTGTCTCTGGCCAGACAGTCAGTTAATTCTGCTTTAGTGTTTTGCAGATCTGAGAAGCCACCTGGGCCTTTGCTGTTTGTCTCAGGAAGAGCCTCTGTCTCTGGCAATAGTGTGGAAAAAAAGAAAAAAAAAAAACCCAAATGAATGAGTGAAGACCTGGGTGTATTTTTCCAGCTGTTGGCCCTCCTCCAAGTTGTGCAAAGGACACTGTGGCAGTAGTTATGAGGCTTCTCCCTTGGTTGTGCTGAAGGTCATGGTTGAAATGTGAGGATTCGGGAGCGGTGACTCATCCGGGCTCCCCGATCGCGGCCGCGCTACGACGGGCCTGCAGGTAAGACGTTAACCTCCAGCATGCCGCCGTGACTCTCTGTGCCTGTTAGTCTCTTAAAAACGTAGATCACAGGCCTCCAGGTGTCATCTGGCTGTTTTTACAACCCTGATTCCATACATGAACACATCTGCTACCACTGTCTCACCTGCAGAAGGTAAGTATTTCAAAAAGTACCTTTGGTTTCCTTAACTCTTGTTTGAACGTGCAAAAAGAAACCCTGCCCTTTTAAGGGTCGTTTCGAACTCCTTTCGGTTTCTTCTGTGGGCAACTCCTGCAAGAGCGCGGTGAATGTGGCAAGGTGTGGCAGAAATTTGGCGAGATGGTTTCCTGTGGCCGGCAATCCCTGCCTGAACATTAGTCATTCTTGCGGAATCCAGGATCTGAAGGACAAGTTTCATTTCGTTTTGGATCCACTTCATTGCTATTGGCTGTGATTATGTGTCCTTCAGAAAACACTTCTGGCTCAGTAAACTCGCATTTTTCACGCGTTAAACTCTCAGACTCAATCATCCGTAGCACACGCTATCTTTCTTTCTTTTTCTTTTTGTTTTTTTTTTTTTGCTTTTCTTCCAAACGCAAGTACGTGGTCTGCATGACAGTCCACCCCCTCAAAGCCCTCAAAGATCTGTAGCATCCATCATTGAAACTGTTCAAGGATTTACGCTTCTGCAGTGTCGGAAAGGACATATATTTAATCCGAAGCATGTCTGACAAGAGTCGCAAGGGACTGCTCAAGGGCTTATTTGAAAATTCGAACAAAGAAACTGTAAAAAACAAACAAACAAACAAACAAACAAAAAAATAGAACAGATATATGAGACGCATCATTCAGAACTTTATGTATTCTCAGACACACACACACACATATATGAAATGCCCCTGCACATAGGACGATTAATTGCTCCATCATTACGTCATGATAATTAATATTAGGTAAAATGAGGTAAAGTGGGACAAATACATTTAAATGTGTTCATTTGTTGTTTGGATTAGAGCCGATCACAGATACTGCTAAAATATTTTTATGTAGAGACCACAAGATCACCCCTCTTAATGTTTGGCCATGCTGCATATGCCGCCAGTAGAGAGATCTACAAACTATAAACCTTTTCTCAATGAGATTATCATGGTTTTACTGTGACTGTGATGGTAGTGATGGGGAAATACTGATAATGGCCAAAAAAAAAAAGACTAAAAACTACCATGAAGCAACTGCAAAGTGTAGTTAAATTATTCACTGAAGCACATAGGGTATGTATCACATATCCCTGCATCCCCCGCCCAAACAAGTGCCCCACATTCTGATGCAGACACTTGGCAGCATTAGTCCAACAGGAAAACAAACAAACAAAGAGCATAAAGAACATTACAGAAGCACAAGGGCACCATTTAGCACCACTGTGTCATAGGCATAAAGAAAGCTTGTCAAACACCAGACTAAGGGTTTTGTAGAGCATAATCTTTCATGGATCTCTTGGTCTTCAGAAACCAGTTAACTAATTCTATTTTTTTCCCCTTAAATTCTTATATTCCATGCTTATACAACTGGGCTTTTAAAAGCCCATCAAACGACGATAGTAACATGTTTAAATATTTCATTTCAGTTTTGTCAACATGCTACAATGCTTTTCGCCCCTTGGGGACAGAGATGTCACGAGACTGTAAGGCTCTTAACCAGAAAAGGCTCTTCCACAGGTTGATCTTCAGTAATGATGGTCTCACTGTCACAGAACTCTGTCAGTACCTCTCAGATGCGAAATAATATCCTAATTTCTTTGGAATGTGACGGTTATTTGCTTTTCCAGATATATCTGTCCTTAACTGTTTGCAAACTAATTTAATAACATGGTTTCTCATCGTCGCGTTTATTGAAGTTGGCAACGGTTATGCGTGAACACGTTCTGACTCAGCTCAACCTGTTCCGCACTGCTAAGCGAAATGTAATTTACTTGTATTTTCTGTACGCTACTGAAAAGTGGAGGGGCAGTGCTGGGGCTCCCCCTGTTGATTTTAAATGAACACAGCGGCTTTTATGGGCTATAAATTATTGGGTGGCATCTAATCGGAACTTCAGTAATTATCGCAAATTTGCCGGCTGTCGTAATTTATTTGCGGATGTCTGATGACGGGTGACTCGAAACGTGATAATGATACCCACAGCCAGCTCTTGTCATTTCCATAACAAAAACAACAACAATAAAAAAAAACATGTTGTGGTGCGATGTGTTTGTGTGTGAAATTTTGCCTTTACGCTACGAGTTCAAGGCATCAGACAATTAGTTAACAATGTGATTCCTGGTAAAAGAGAAGCGAAAACTCGGATAACTTGCGTCCTGCGGGGTTCTTCAGAAAGCAGGTTTAGTGAAATTTAGTTAGTTAATTTAGAAAAACTCAAGAGTTGGTTAACTTAGAGAAAGTGGTAAACCTCCTAATAGAAGAGTCCTGAGGCTTTGTTTTGCCAGGAGAATGAAGCCACAGGACTCTTTTATTAGGAGGTTTACTACTTACTCTAAGTTAACTAACTGAGTTTTCACTAAACCTGCTTTCTGAAATACCCCCCCTGCACGTGATAAATTCAAAAATAAAGAGGTAATTGCGGCTGCTGCTGTTTAACATTTTGTAAATTACACTACGTAGTCCTTTTTCAGCATGCATTTGTTGTAGCCATATATTTGTTCAATGCCCGGGGGACCTCTATGGCTCATCACAAGAGTTGCATACCAAAATCCACAAAGCCCTTGGCTCATCGCCCATTTTTTTTAATCAGCAAACGTTTCTTCACCGCCATACCGGATTAGCTCCCACGAATCCCCCGCCTCTTTCACTCGTTCAGTTTGTTTGTAACAACTGCCACTTAAAGAATTTTATTGGGTCTTAAGCAGACCACAAATAACAACATGTGGGGGTGGTGTATAGAAAAGACAGTCTTTATTTAAATTACAGTCTTTGTAAAAATGACTGTTAAGAAGTACCACCCGTAATATTCTGCTTCCTTGCGCTAATGCACGAATGTTATCAGCACGACGCTGGAGGCACGGAACATAACATTAATATTGCACTCCTGTATTCAAGTTATGCTCTAAAAAAGCATTCGCCAACTACTGCAGCGGCCGGATAGCTGTCTGATGCAGTGCCGTTGGCAGTGTGTCTGTTTCGCACGAAGGCGCGGCTACACTCTTAACCACATATGGTGTACGTCAGGTGCTCCTGACATACCCACACTTAAAACAGTATGCTTTGGACACGTTCAACACTTCAAATACTGAAGTGCTTTTCAGGGCCTTTTTCCCGAAGACGCTGATTAATGTAAATGTATTTTGTGTTTTCTCTTGTGTTCTTTCTTAATTCTGGCGTGAATAAATAAGATAAGGACAAAATTATGCCCCACAAATAACAACACACACGGTGCGCTTGTAGAATAATATTTATTGAATACACTGCTCAGTGACTCAGTGTCCCATTCAAGTAGAACAAATTTGTTTTTCTTTGTTTTATTTAGTTTTTTTTTTTAAATTTTATTTTATTTTCCTTGAGATATTGATTTTGTGCACAACAAACCATCAGCTCTCAGCACCGCAAATGTATCTACAGTATTCACCTCAAGTCTGTTATTCTACACATCCTCGTTTCCATTAGGCCTTCCCTACTTCAGATGCCTTGGAATTCCATTGAAAGTAAAATGCCATGGAGTTTAAGAAAGAAAGCACAAGATGAAATATATCATGAAATAATATGGTGTTGAGTGTTAATGCCACACATGCCTTTATGTATTCCAGGTTTCTCTTTATCTTACAGTGGATTTCCCTATTACCATCTTACCATGGTGAGCTGTTTTTTTTTTTTTTTTTCGTTTTGTTTTTGTTTTTAAACACAGAACACAGGGAAGAAACAGTTTCTGTAGCTTTTGCAGTACGATAATCACGGCTATAACTGAGGTTAGTTCACTTCTCGTTACTACTTGTCTGGGACACGGATGTGGAAAATTTTCCTGAGTGACCTTGATGTAGGTCAAAGTGTGTTTCAGTACTTAGAAGTCAAACACACTATTCCACTCTTCACTTCAGAGAGGAGATGCAGGGAGAGCCCTCTCTGTACACCCAGGTACGGGTGTGCTGTTCAAGGACCCTATAAAGCAAGAAAACCAGAAGAGATATGAATGGTACACGACAACATGTAGCCCACAAGGAGTGAGTAATGGGATCTATAGTCTTAGGTAACTCCAAGTTAGGTTATGTAACTCAGAAACTCGCTGCCTGACCCGGTGAGACTGAGCTGTGTGGCCTGGTCTATTCCAGTTCGGAGACCACAGTCTAGGATTTTGACCTGAATTCCTCCTGACATGAAAAGAACTCGCATGACTACGTACTGTGCAGAGGTCGATAGCAACACCAGCCGACAAACAAGCTGGCAGTTATTCTGATAGAGGGCGAAAGCAAGATGGTTTTCCAAAAAGAAAAAAAGAAGAGGACCTCCTGACCCTCAGAAATGATTTTTTTTTTTATCATGGAACGACCCCCTCTAATAGAATGCAGTGTTGTAAGTGAGAGAGAGAGCGCGAGAGAGAGAGAGATTGTGTGTCACTGACAGTGGGGGATGGCTCCCTTAGGATCTAAGGTTTCTTTTGATGAGTGTTGCGTCACATTAGTTCAAAAGTCAGACGTATTTTTAGACTTCGTAACAACATTTAGCACATGATTGATTTAGAGTTGACACGTCACCATGTTATGCTTGTGTACATTCTAGTTTGGCTAGGGGTTAGTTTTAAATTTGTATGTAATGAACACAGAGGATAAAACTTACATCAAGACTTACTTTCTTGGTACCACCACAAAGGCTGAGTAAATCTATTTCTTCTTTCCACCTAGTGACATGCTCTCTGTCTTTTTCTTTTGTGCCTGGAGACAGAATAAAAAAATTCATCCAAAGTGTGCAGTGATTTACTGTAGCCTACCTCACAAGAAAGCTGGTGAGAAACCATGCTATCTGTATCATACAGGTAAGAGCATAACCAAACAGTCATGTAGTTGGGCTGATAAGTATGACTGAATTCCTACATAGTTTTCTTATCAGTATGTTTTGGCATTGGTTCACTGTGGCTAAACACAGCTATGCATGTCTCCTATATAATGGTATATAATGTCCTTACAGTGATGAGACCACTGCCCAATGAGGAGAGGGGCCTTTTTTTTTTTTTACCTCTGACATGGCGTCATCTATCTGTTTGAGTTCTTCGTAATGATCCCGAGAGTCTCGCAGTGGCTGGACCATGATCTCCTCAATCTGAGGAAAGAGCTAAAACACACACAGAAAAATCACCTTTTTGCTTTCATATCAGCACATTCCATTAAAAAAAAAATAGCCAATATATTCTAGCATGAACTGTGATCTGTAAACTGTCCTCAAAATTCCTGTTCGTGTCATTGAAACTCGATGTATTAATACTGTTGTGATATCCTAGGACTGAAATTGAAAACAAAAAGAAAAAAAAATCAGATTCTGTGGTTTTAATGATTAGAATGCTGGACTTCAGCACAGCGCTCTCATTTTGGTAACCTTGGCTTTGATAGTTATTCAGACTGGCTGCACGGTCATAGTGGTTTATGATTATGTTTTGCTTGTCAAAAGTGTAACTACACACCTTCATGACTGTTTCAAACATGGGGATGAGGACAAATTTGATGAAGCCAATTTGTGCAGTGGGTTTTGTCACTTTATCTCGATCCATAAATGGGGCAACAGGAAGTCCCTCAGACTTCTCTCTGTCACTCTGCAAAAAACCCCAACAACAAACAAACAAAACACATATTAAAACATGAAACAAAGTGCCTAGATAGACACACTCTGATGCTGCTCTCTCACATTTGAACATCCATTCTAGAACCTTCTGGAACTTTAACCAGTGAGGCTATGGCAAAACCAAATATAAAGTCAGATTAACAGAACTATCCTCATAATTTAAAAAAAAAAAAACGTTACCTGCATAAAGTATTCCTCCAGAAGACAGTCCACCCAAGGTTCTGCAACTTCAGTGGGCCGAACCTCATTAGAGATGTCACAGCACTTAATCAAGACCATCTTCAGCTGCATAGACACATCAGACATGGACTATGAATTTTCTCTTTTAACTGAAAGATATCTCTATTTAGTGCATCTGAGCCAAGTTCTGAGAAAACTCAAACAACGCTCCTTTCTTAGGGCACATAAATAATCTTGAAGCAAACGGTACGGCAAAAAAGTCCACTGCTATATGTTTTTTGTTTCATACATACGCATTTAACATGGTCCTCATTGGTGAAGTCAAAATTGTCCACCTTCTGTTTGAAAGAATCTAGTATCTCCCCATGTCTTGCCATGTCAGTGGCCAGAATAAGGGTAATGACTGCCTATCAGATACAACCACAGCATACTGTCATTAGAGAATTTCATGTAGACCTCCCATTCAATACTCCATATCCATGTGTATATACCAGTATGCATGAGTGCAGGAGAGAAAGACTACTGAGGCTGCATGTGCTTTACCTGTCTAATCTGTTTGAAGGCTTCAGGTTCTATGTTGGCGAAGATGTTGCATTCGGGCATGGAGAGGATCTGGAAAGCTACCGCGCAATGGTGGTTCTCCAGAGGAGAGATATCGTTGTAGCGTACTGCCAGGTCCGTACGGGCGTTGATCTGATACCTGGACACAAGGTGAGAACATAAGGTAGTGACATTAGGTTCTGATGGAGTCATTACATTAGCTCCTAAAGTGCAACCATAGATCTGTGTGTAACAGTATTACGACTTGAAAGAGCGAGTTTGTAAGTCAGTAAGTTATTACTGTAGAGTTTGTTGAGTCATGTAAACTGAAGGCCACATTGTTTTAAGAGGAAGTTTTCATCCCTCATCCGAGTGGTGTCTGTGGTTCTTTAATGGAAGTTACATCACTGAGGCACTGAGGAGTATGGTCACACAGATGGGATAGTGAGGCTGGTTAGAGACATACGTGTTGTTGTATCCCGGGTGGTCGAGGTCATGACACACTGCTGCTGTCATGAGAATGCAAATGTCCGTCATAGTCAACCTCTCCTAAAGAACGCATCCAAGTCACATGGTTAGATAACATCTGTGTGACTTGGCTCCACTTTAACTGTTATCACAGCACACACACACACACACACACAAATACACAGATACCCGCACACCCACAAACATGTACACACAGACACACACACACACACACGTGAACATACGCACCCACAGACAAACATGCCTCACCTGAAGATTACACAGATGAATCATTCCGTACATCATCTGACTCACACAGAAGCAGTGTCGGAAGTTATGGAAGGGGTTGTCACGGTAATTCTCCTGAATACTCAACTGCCATGAAATGGAGACAACTGATCTGTGAGCTGCTAACGCTAACTTTTCATGAACTTACAAACTGGTAAACCTTTTATTGGTTTGTTTGTGTATTGTTTAACATAAGTGAACTCCTTACCAGCCAGCGTTTGAGTGTGATTGGGTTCATGTTAAACTCCTTGACCAGACCCATGTCGTGGTACATATACTCCAGACAACTCAACATCTGAACACAGAGCATAGAATAGAGATAACTCTCATTAACTCACTTAACCAAAGGATCACTGATTCACTTTAACTTTTAAACTGCCAAGAACAACTAATACGTCCTTCAACCCTGAATCTGAATCTGCTGGCTCCGCTAAATATAATTTCAGTTTTGAATACAGCTTGAGTCATGTGTTCTGACCTTTTTAAATTAATGTTGAATTTTGACACATTGAATCTAAATGTACATAATATATAATAGAGTTTAACCATTATTTTTTCTTTCATGACAAACCTCATTATGTTCCCAGTGCCAGACATCAAAGGTGGGCTTCTTCAATGCTTCTATGGTCTCTTGAGACAATGTGTACTGAACATAAAAAAAGAAAGAAACAAAACAATGTAATGCCCTGTTTATACTTTATTATCTTTGCAGTTGGCTCATTTTTGTACCACAAAAGCCCAAGACATTTTCTGTTTTACCTTTGGATAACTTGGCACATCTCGCCTAGGCGAGAGTTTCTTTCCATCATCTGTGAAGTTGTATTTGCAGTTGCAGTTCACTCTGGGGAAGACAGTAATCATATGAAGTTTAGAAATGTGGGTTTCTAAAATGAATAATATAAATCGTTGCTTTTGGGTGAAGCAGACAGGTGAATTGATTCTGCCGTATGTGGTTTATGTATGGAGTGCGATGTTACCACATAAAAACTGTCAAGTAAAAAAAGGGGTTGTCATACCGTGCTCCTCCTCTAGAGGTCATCTCATCCCTCAGTTTTTTCAGATCGTTCTTGCATTTCTCAATCTCCACCACTTTCAAACCCTCCACTGAAATGAGGAATTAGGATTTTTTCAGTGAGCAAGATTTCAACTATAAAACAATCACAAAGGCTCCGCTGTGGAAATAGGATTACACTTGGAGTCACTCACGTTCCACTCTCTTCTCCAGCATGGCCAGCCGGTTGGTAACCTCAGTCTTCAGTTCATTGATTCTGAAAGCCCTAAAACAAATGACTCCTGTGTCCACTTGTGTATAAGACATTATAAATCAATTCCCAAATCATATTTCATCTCAAACACAACAAACTGATGATAATGGTGGAGGGTGTTCCAGAAAGTGGGTTTAGTGAAAACTCTGAGTTAGTTAACACAGAGCAAGTCGTAAACCTCTATGGCTTCATTCTCCTAGCAAAACAAAGCCTTAGGGCTCTTCTATTAGGAGGTTTACTGCTTGCTCTAAGTTAACTAACTTTTCACTAAACCCACTTTCTGGAATACCCCCCGGTTCTAAAACAACAAAACAACAACAACATACATATTAACGTAAATGTAAATGTAAATCTCTGTGATTGCACACACACACACACACATACACACACTGCATTTAACCCATCCAACACACTGGTAGTGAACACACGCCAGACACAGGATCAGTGGGCGGCGTTCCTTGCGCCCGGGGGGCCACTGGGGTTAAGTGCCTTGCCCAAGGGCAAAGCGGCAACCCTTCGGTCATGAACCTGGTTCTCT
This sequence comes from Chanos chanos, assembly GCF_902362185.1. Lineage (NCBI taxonomy): Eukaryota > Metazoa > Chordata > Actinopteri > Gonorynchiformes > Chanidae > Chanos > Chanos chanos. The sequence goes on from NC_044509.1 coordinate 6,870,119, forward strand.
AACCTCTACTCCACGGCTGCCTAGTACCAGTGTACCAAAATACATTACCTGCTGAACTGCTCTGCCACTTGTGAGAGAACATTCTGGAACATGTCCTCTTTCTCTGTTGAGGAGAAAACATGTATTAAATGAAATAGATTATATGTGTATAATGTATTTCTCTGTTCTGATAAACAAATGCTTGTTAGGGTTGTGTCTGAAGTATTTTTCCACACCTCCAACTTGACTTGTTGATTGGGGCACGACCTTATACAAGGTGCTGGAAAGAGAGAGGAAAACATAAAAACATATTTATGATCATCTGAAGCTCTACCTTTAGTTTTATATCATCATTACGCTTTTTTGATGGAATAAAGATGAGAATGTTGACTTTTACTTGGGAGTGTTTGCGGGCATTGTAGGATGGATAGAAACCAAAGCTCCTTTGTGGTCCACTAAAAGGATAGCAGTGTTTCTGAAAGGACATCAAAGTAAGAAAGCAGCTTTATTCCTCTTGAAAACGTATGGCAAGTGAAAACTATCCACCAATCAGAGAGAAGCATGATAATTACATAAAATGCATTACTGACCTGGCTATGTTTGAGGAGGAACACAGAAGCTCTCTGACGTCACAGGGACTGCAATGTCGACTGAAAATCACCTAAAACACACCATGTTATATTTCATATCAGTTATATTTATGAATATTACACCAAATATCTGTTACATCAGTGACTAAACATGCTGAGTTACTCTTTCTTTTCATTTTGCTAGTTTTTCTTTTTTTTTTTTCAAATTTCAAATAAGTTCATGCTGTTTCTAGATGCTGTAAAATGAGATGTATGGAAATGACCCACCACAGGATTATTACTAGCAATTTTAACAGATTAGGAACAAGTGAATTGATTCAGATTGGGAATAACTGAAAGGTGACATATAATGAAGGAAGTTTGCTATTCATTTGCTATTCAAATACAACCACTGATAATATAATACTCAGCTTGCACCTAAAAACACATTCATAATCAAGAAACAAATCAGTGCACTATAGCTCCCAGAAAAGTAGCAGACGGTTTTGCTCGTCAGTTTAAACCGATGAATATGGGATAAAATTTTGAATTGTGGTAACAGTGTTGTTTGTGAAAAAGCCAGTCCTCAGAGTGTCGTGAGACGAGGTGCTGTATGAATGACTGTGCTCCTGACAGGTGTCACACTCACTTCTCGTGCCACACACACCTGTGAGCCGAAACAGGCCGGTGTATTTTTAACACCTCTCTAACGTGGCAATGCTGACATATCTAAGAGGTAATCTTGTTTCTAAAAACACAGCCTCAGTGTAGTGAACACCGGGAAATTAGCACACTAAAGTTTTGATTTATAGCAGATCATAATTTTAATCAAAGTAATTTTATATATATTAGAAAAAAAAACAATTTTTATATATATATATATATATAAACAATTAATAAACAATTGATTACTAATTATAGGCACAATGCTTTGGCAAAAATCTCTAGTATTTTACTACATTTGACATTTTCTATCAGCACTTAACATTTCACCAAAGCCCTTTGAGATGTTGTAATTTTGTGGTGGAACCACATATTCCTTCTCATTTCCTGTTGTTTCACAGTGGTTAATGCTGTTCGTGGTTAAAGAAAAAAAAACACACAAGTTTGGTTTTCTCAGACAACAAATGCTTCAGTAATCCAAACAGAGATCATTTTAGGTTTTGTGTTTTATAGAAACAGGCTTATATTTTCTCCACACCTTTTGTGATAAAAAAAATGAAAAAAAGCGAAGCATCAGTCACAGTCCTTTGCTGTGAGTTACGTTGTCATTATTGGTCAGAGAAACCATGAAAGACTCACCCTCTGGACTCTTCCGTCAACATCAAGGTAGACTGTTTTTGGGGCGTACGACGAGGAACTTGACCCCATGGCAACCTTCTCCTGGCTCCTGAAATAGTTAATGTCTCAGCAGCAATTTAACTAAAAGTTGGTGTCGCACTCAGCTTTGCTCCTGAAACAGTAAAGGAAAACACAAGGAAAATTAAACTGAAAATTCAACTCTGAGAGCAAGGCAAACTGTTCAAAATAAATAATATTATATAATATTATAATTTCCCCTCATTCTAAACAACATTTAAAACTGTGAACAGAAATATGTGAGAATTTAACAGATAAACATCCAACCAGAAGATTCATTTAAATAGGTTCATTCTAACCATGGATGCATCTTTCACCACTGTGCACAAATTCCTAGACAAACAAAAGTTGCCTTAAAAAACACAGATTCAACCTCCTTACCTGCGATGGTGCCATGCAAAAGCTTCCAAAGTAAGAGACGCCAGTCACGCTGTTGGAAACGCACAGAGCAATCAGCACAAGACCCTGGTAGGTGATTCGTCGCAGGGTCTTTAAGTATCACTCCCATTCTCTGCGGTTGCCAAGAAACTGTTACTACAGTGAAGTAGGCTGTACTCATCAGGTCATTCAAGGCGCTAAAGAGACCCAGATCTTCACTTTCCTTTGGCTCAAACAACGCGTACGTTCTTACTCCACACTTCAGAGCTAATTATAAAGTCTTAATGTCGTGTCTAATCTTGTGTTTACAGCACCCGATCCCGTTTCAAGTCCTGCGGCATAAACAGAGGTGACTTGAGGCGCCTTTGTTTTGAGGCGTGTGATAGCTTTTCGGCTTACTTTTGCGGTTAATGACTGTTTCGAGTATCTGAGAAGATTCATTCATTCATTCATTCCATGGTTCATTTACTCATTTTTTTTCTTCCTTTGTTAGAAAACTAGGCACATTTGTGGTGTCTGCTGAGGCATTAATAGGACTTGGGTGACCTTGGCCTTCGCCTAATTCTACATTTCTGACATGGTCCTTGCTTTATAACACATGGCATTTGAATAGACTGCCACAAGAATTTTTGGGGCCAACCTATGATCCACAAAAAAAAATAAAAAATACTCTCACTGGGTATCAATTATTACCAGAGGATATGCTTTAAAATACATCTTGTCCCACCAAACAACCGACTCTAGATCACCCCAAAATTTGGATGATTATGGGCAATGAGGTGGTTTAGATGTAACTCAAACTTTTTGTATCACAATGCAAACGTATTGTTTGGAGGCCCTAAGAAGTATCAGACTGAGAAGGTTTTAAATAAGTCTAAGATAAATATATAAGTTCCCTTAAATTTGTGAGTTGAAATGATATGAAATCATTCTTGGAAACAGATCCACTCATAACACAGTCCAAAGACGGTCTAAGGAGCTCCATTTTGCAGTGATATATATTTATACATATTATACCCACCCCCATCAATCCAGCATATAACAAGTCTCAAAACAATAACCGATTGTGTTTCAGAATGAAAACTGTTACAGAAGAATTGTTTACTTGAACCTATTTGAATTTCCTTCCATGTAATCTGCCCTTAAGTCCTACAAAACTGGTGTCCTTGTTTGGTCTGCATGTATATATCGGGGGGTGGGGGATTCGAGAGATTCTTGCTGTGGAAAATTGTGACACCAGTGCCAACAGACCGTCATTTTGGTTGATGACTTATCGCCTTGTGTACGTAAACACAGGGCCATGCTAATTGAGGTTGTGACATTAAAGACTTGACATCTTCGTGACTGCTGACGTCAGTATTAACAAGCACCGTGACCCAAATCAGTATGAACTCTGGTGAAGCAGAGCACCTCCTCACACAACATAAAGAGCACACTTGAGTTTCTGAACACTTTGAAAATCCATGTTTAATCAACATGTTGACTTCATATAAACAGGCAGGAAAGTGTGCATGAGTGTAGGTTAAAAGCAAAGTTAATTTGTCCGCACACAATCAAAAATAAGATTGAAAAAAAAAAAAAAACAACAAAAAAAAACAAATTTGGAGGAATTTTTATTTTCATTTGAATACCTCTATTAGTCATACTTATGATTCATCTACAGTTAACGCTGTGGAGAATGACTTTCCATCTTCTCATTGAATCTCAGCATCGTCTCAAGAGAACAAACACCATCTAACTAGAATGAAAAAGACTCCCAGAGGGAATTTAACCACCACCAGGAAACTAAGTGTTGATAGGCACTTCGAGGAGTCTGGGATCCAGAGAGGACACCAGAGAGATACCAACTGTCACGGGGCAAAGTCCACCTGACTGAGCACAACTGCCCCCCCCCCCCCCGGCCCCCGAAAAAAAACCCTGTGTGTTTGTAAACGTGTTGGTGCTGTTTTTCATTGCATGTGTTAGTGTCTGCTGGATGAGAGATGTAAATTGAATCTGGTGTAACCATAGAAACAGGTAATCAAAAAGATAAAAGAAAAACTTGCACCGGCGGGAAATTTTAATCATAAAAGAAATACGACTAGATAGAAATTGGTCTGTAAAACCATTGTTTAAAATGGAGGAGCTGAATGATTCTCTCTCGCTTTCTTTCTTTCTTTCTTTCTTTCTTTTCCTTCTTTCTTTTCTTTGTCAGATCCTGTGAGGTGTGCAGTCTGTTCCTCTTCCCTTCATCATGTCTCATCATTCAGGGTTTTTTTTTTTTTTTTTTTCTGCCTTGAGCTCGAAGCTGGTTTTTGATTAGGATGAAAGTTCCTGGTTTCCATATTCATTTAAAACGCCCTGTGGGTATAAAGGCCTGTGTTTTGATAGGTCAGTCTTTGGTCCCTTTTTGGTCATTAAGCTGGTGATACTCCCTGCAGGTGTGAGGTTCTCTTTTTCCCCCCCAATGTCGCCTCAGATCTCTTTGAACCTGAAAGACGGGATTACATTTCAAATAAATGCGCTCTGCAAATATACATAATATTAAAATGATTCACCCGCTCTCTCAATAACCCCGACGCTTACACAACACAAGCCAAATAAACGGACAGGCTGACGATTTCATAAGAGGTGTTTCTGAATAGTGATGATATGTTACAAATATATTACAAAGCAAATACTAATCTATTAATCCTGCCTCTTAAGCTGATCAGATCGAATTGCAGGTTTTATTTCAGGGTATATAGAGGTTATCGTCGTAAACTGTTGTTTTTCTGTGTTGCTGCGGTAACCATAGCCATCTCAATAATGACACAGCATAGAGTAATGAAGGAGGCATTTTCCGCCTGAGTACGCAAGTCTCTCTCTCTCTCTCTCCTCAGAGGGGAATACATGGGACTAATCAAGATCACAGGTTACTCTTGATTCTAAAAATAGCACCAATAAAATCTTAGTTTCTCTTAAGAAAATAAGAAAGACCAGTAACTCAATGGTGACTCATGTTTTATCTACCTAATTATGTTATATTTGAGTTATATTTACCTGAGCACTGTTATTATGTACTATTATCCAATTCACAAAATTAAGTTGTTTTTTTTTTCTACAGATGCTACTGGGCGCCCCTTTTCTTTAAAATGAGCTTGATTTTATATGACACTAATTTGTGAAACTGGGATGAGTAGTTATTATGTACAATTATCCACTTCAGAAAAGTAAGTTTATTTTTCTAAGGGAGCAACTGAATGCAGCTTGTCTCTAATGTGAGCCTGATTTTATAATCACACTTGTCTGTAAACCTGGGCTGGGGTAAAGAATAATTTCACTGTAAACTGTAAGCACGAATTTCATCATCCAACTTCATATAGGGCTGAGCATAATTTTGCAAGAACTTTGAACTAAATGAAACTCATTTAAGAGCCAAATGTATTCCTTGTTATTAGGATTACAATTTTAAATTATAACTGATGATACATGTTAGTCAAACTGTAAAAGGCTACACGGATGGTACAATTCTTCTGTCCTCTGTTAATGTGACATCTTAAAGGAAGAAACATATTTTTCAGCAAAAGAAGTTCAACATATTGTATATTAAAAAACAAACACACACACACAAAAACTATGCAAAAAGATGCCTGTGAGGTAAATATTCTCACCCTCTTGGTCTAGTTGTGTAGCCACACCATCTTCTGACCTCTTTGTAAACCAGTCTGCACAGAAACTGGAGAGAAAGCAAAAGAAAGACATTTACATAACCTGCCATCTGATTAAAAAAAAAAAAAAAAAAAAAAGGTTTAGTCCAATTAAGGAAACTAGTGACACCCTCACCAGACAAGCTAGTACATCTGCCGAAATAAGCATGTAGAAAACATTGTTCCAACCAGTGGGAGAGATCAGGCCAGCCAGCAGAGGTCCAAGAGCAGCACCTAGTGCAGAACAGTAGAACAACACATTAAATATCTGTACAAAAAAAAACTAAATTCACTTTACATACTCTAAAACAAAGGAAAGAGAAGTCATTCACAGGAAGAATGATTTAAACGGTTAATTATAATAATATTTAAGTATATCGGTAGACAGAGTAAGAAAGTATTAGTATTAAAGCTGTAATAGTACACAATCTGTGACATAAAAAGCATAAAAACGTAAAACTTTTTTCCCTCCCAGGGTCAGACGCAGTGATGTACCTATAGATCCAGTGCCGTCGATGATGGCGGTGACTGTCGACAAAGCTCTGGCATTTCCTCTCAGACTCTCGTGAGTTCCCTACAGGACGAGAACATTTGACCATGAGGTGAAAGCTAATGTATGGCAAACGGCAATGGCAGATTGTTGGGTCGTGGGCAGAGCCTGGACTCTGTGTGTGTGTGTGTGTGTGTGTGTGTGTGTGTGTGTCTGTGCGTGTGTGTGTGCGTGTGTGGCCTGACGGGCTTATGTGAACTCAGGCTTTTTGACTTACCAGGTCAGCTGACACAGCGGTGGTGATGAGGGCGTAGGGTCCGTTCACCAGCGCCCCACAAAACAGCAGCATGCCTGAGAGAGAGAGAGAGAAAGAGGGAGAGAGAGAGAGAGAGAGAGAGAGAGGGAGAGAGAGAGAGAGAGCAAGAGAAAGAGAGAGAGTGAGAGAGAGAGAAAGAAAGAGACAGAGAGAGAGAGACAGAGAGAGAGAGAGAGAGAGAGAGAGAGAGTCTAATAAGACTGTTTTACACTTCACTCTGATCAACATACAAGTCATGAGCACAAACACAAGGCCACTACGGATTCAAAGGATTGCTGCTGTATCTATTTCCTGTCAAGAAAACCCAAAGGACTGTACCAATATTCTCTAAAGTATAGAGTCAAGCATACTAGTGTATGGTTTGTGAGTCTTGAGTTTGGAAACACTGTCTTTGAGTAAACAAATTCACATACAATAAGCCAAGGCACTCGTCAAAGTCTGTCCTCACAATTAGCATGTTAAAATAAATAAAATAAAAATAACAAAAACGACAAAAAAAAAAACCTCACCGGTGGTAGTTGCCAGTCCGTTCTGTCCAATCTTGTTGTACAGGAACAGCTTGGTGGGGGGGGGGGGGGGGAGAGAGAGAGAGAAACAAACACATTCATAAGCAGCAGGTCCACAGGAAAAAAAAAAAAAAAAAAAGGAAATTTGTTCATTTGCTGGCACCGGGCGGTTGGTTTTTTTTCCGGCTGGTTTGCCAGGGGAACGCATATGATTTGAAAGGCTGTTCAAATCCCTCGGTAAACTTCAGGCCGTGGTGAGAAAAACGTCTTCACAGCTCTGCAAACTGCTCGCATCTACGCTCGAATCGACCGCGGGCGGCGTTTTCTGGCAGCAAACCCGAGTTTTAGCAACTAGTCTAAAAAAACACTTCAGCACGCTCTCCAGAATTGTTTCAGAGACAACAGTTTTTACCTTTTAAGTTTTTTTTTTTATTCCTTTGTTAGATTCAACGTCAGTTAAAATGGGCAATATACCTCCTATAGAGGACTTCTGATAGCATTGCATGGAAATGATAATGTTTAATAATAATATTAAATACAAAACAGGTTCAGCTCAGAGTAAACGTTTAAATGCAGTTACTTGTATAGAGCTGTATTTGCATAAGTCCATTGTTTTAGGTCACTTGACATCGTCAGAGCCGTTAACCTAACTGTAAAAAAGAGCGGTAACTGAGAAGGTTCTTAAATGCATCTATCACATGAAGTCAGCAGTGACATGAGAGGACAACCGATACACTCTGGCATTTATAAATATACTCATGCCTTAGAAACACATGCAAACCAGCATCAGCCTGTAAAAGACGCCCTGTTCACCGGCAGTTTTGAAAGATACAGAGGATCGTCAATATTGTTAAGGTCGCTGTGGTTTAATTTGGTGAGAACCATTTGGCACAGCGAATAAACAGTGAGGATGTTTATGACAAAGCATGTAAATTAACGTGTTTCACTTCTGCTCTACGACAGGAAAAACCGCTTGAGAAACAGAATTTCAAGGCAGCACTGCTGGAGGTGACTCAGCTGGTGGCTTTGAGTGAAACACAGTGGAGTGCAAAGGGAAACTGTTGCTTTAAGTGAAGCCTGGACTCACCATAGGAGCAGCTACAATTAACATGACACAGCAGGTGGTGGCTCTGCCCCCGGTGTAGTCAGACACCAGGCCAGCCAGGATCCCGCCTGTAACCACATCACACACACACAGACAGAGACACACACACACACACACATTATACACTACTCCAATCAGCAGCTTCACTTTAGCCTCACTGCTCAGTAACATTTAGGTAACATTTTAACGACAGGGCGACGTCATGAGCAAAAATGAATATTTCCAGATATTGGAATATTTCGTAAATCAAGTGAAAAAAAACGCTAATTCTGCCGATGCTTTCATAACAAGGATCCATAAGTTTATTTGCACGTTTCAGAAAGAGCTTACCCAGAATTCCGCCAACGTCAAACAATGTTGACAAGTCTCCTGCTTTCTTAGGATCAAAATGTGCTGAAAAAAGAAAAAAACAAAACAAAACAAAAAAAGTCTGAATGGATACACTGACAAAAAAACCAAAAAAAATCTCCCTCAGACGAATCCACCCAGCTACACAGTACAAGCTGAAACCGGCTGGTTGACACTGCATGAAAGACACAGACCCTGGAATGCTTTGATTAAAGCTGAAACATGTGACACAGGAATTCGTATGATCACATTAAAGAGCTCTTACCAACATTAGCAATGTAGAGAGGCAGCCAGTACAGGAAAGTGTAACTGACCAACTTGGCAAAGAGTAAGCATAGAGAGAACTCCACCACACCCTAAAACAATTTAAAAAAAAAAAAAAAAAAAAAAAAAAAAAAAAAGGGAAAACACAATAAAGCGATTTAGTTCAAATCTGTTGAGTCAGGATTCTTTGAGAAACACAGAGAATTAGGATGAGGAAAAACCATCTTAGATACGAAATGTCTGCATGGATCTCTCTTATCTTTATAGGCCTTCATCTTTGCAAATCACGTCCGCTGACTTAACTTTCAAAATGCCATTGGATTTTCAGTGATCATTAACTCACAGAAGAGGAAAAAAAAATAAAGTAGAGGTACAACACGGGAAAGTTATTTCACTCTGGACCGTTCAGAAGCTGACAAAGTAACTATTTAAAGAATTGAATAAAGAAAAAAAAAATGCAGCGTTGTCTGTTTGTGAAACGGGCGGCCGTAAACGTGGCGTTTGGTAAACAGAGGAGGGACAAACACTGACGGGGATCCGCAGGGCTCCGCAGAAACTGATGGCCTCCGCGTGCTCCTGCGCCGGCTCCACGGCCGTGGAGGTGTGACCGTTAAAGATCTCCTCATTACTGGACGAGTTCCTCAACAGGGGCTCCTGCTCGGCGCTTTCCTGAGGGGATCACCAGAGGAGTAAAAAAAACAAAACAAAACAGAACAAAAAACTGGTCAGCATGCTACCGCAGAATTCAAGTGCTACTAAATCATATGTGGACAAATCTTATTTTCTTTTAGGCTTTTTCTCTGTAAACTTACGTGGTGTTGGGGAAGAGTGCAGTTAACGTCCTCTGGCTCTGAATGGAAAAAATACTCAAATGTAAACACATAAATCAGTCTCTCACAATCAGAGGGTGAGTTTCTTCTCTCTCTCTCTCTCTCTATCCATGTACATATCTATATGCATATCTCTAAATATGTATAAATGTATATATCCCACTGATAGAAATATGGCTGAATATAGCTATGAATATAGGTGATGATATCTGAATGCCCTTGTGTATTGACGTATCTGCTACGCTCGATGCTAACCTTGGACTTCAGCTTTGGTTATTCTTATCACATGTTATTTCAATGCAATGAGTAGTGAGCCTTTGCTGGCTTTTGGTTTTCTCTATACGCAGTCGCTAGCAGGGCTCTGACTTACTCTCCACGAGGAAAAGGAAGCAGATGACGCCTGCGCAGGCGATGATGATGCCAGGCACGATGAAGGACAGACCCCAGGCGGAGGAGACATAGGCCCCGGCAATGAGAGAGCCCAAGATGTTTCCCACTGAGGTGTGAGAGTTCCAAACGCCCATGATGAGCCCTCGCCTGGAGATCAGAGAGAGAGGGGGTGAACACACACAGGCATATGCACACAGACGGGCACACACAGACACACACGCACAAACTCAGAGACCCACATACACACAATTCAAATGAGGAAGTTCAGTTCTGGGCAGTCACGTTCCTTCAGAAATTTCTGAATCTTTACTTTTTTTTTTTGCATGTCAGTATTTTCAGTTCAAATGTCTTGGAAACATCTGTCTTTTCAAGTTGCATCGTAACCCAGAAATACTGCTGTCAAACTTATAATAACAGATATCTGAACCGGGTGAGTGACTGCAAAGCTGGAACACATCTGTGCAGTCCTGAATCTCCTTTGGACTCAGCATTGATTTATACACATTTTCTTTAGCACGACAACTTCATGCTTAGTCTATCAGTCTTAGCACAAGACCGTTGTGATGAAGCGCAGGTTTTAGCCTGTTCTGTGCCGTGCATAGTGAAAACGTAGATGCCGACAGTGCTGAGTAAGCACAGCTCATGTGGCTGTGGTCCACAGAATGACTGTCACACTCACTTCCCCTTTCCGAACCAGTTCCCGACACAAGCCACCACTGCTGGCCACCCTGTAGTCTGTACCAGTCCATTCATAACCTGCGAAATATCATGAGAGAGAGATAGAGACAGAGACAGAGATAGGCAGAGAGAGAGAGAGAGAGCGAGAGGGAGAGAGAGACAGAAGGGGAGAGAGAGAGAGAGAGAGAGAGAGAAACGTTCACAACAGTAGGAATCCCACACAGCCTTGAGCAGAGAGGAACACAGAGTCATGTGATCCTTAAAGCATGTGGCACTGATATGGTTTAGTCCTGTTGGAATGACCTGATCTACATTTTTAAACCCCCCCCCCCCCCCCCCCCCCCCCCCACTGTGTTTTAGAGGCCAATTCAGTGGTTAGGAAACAATCCATTTCATATCTCTCAGATAGACAATCCACTTAGCTAGGTACATATCGCTTTCGTAACCAAAGGAAACACGTTACAGGGAAACATTTAACTTCTTTCCCCTTTGATCATCAAATTCTAAAGTCTGCGCTAAGTACCACTCTCTGGTTTCTTCAGCTTTCTTTTGGTATGACAACATCCCAGGTGGTAATCACTCAAAAGGAATTTCAAAGTTGTTAATCGAGGCATTTCTCACCTGCACAAATGCATAGTACCAGACTGAGTGGATGTTCCAGTAAAAACCCAGTCCAAAGAGAGAGGTGAAGAGGCCACTGAGAAGCATCCCTGACGTGAGGTAGTAACGCAGGGGTAATCTCTCTCCGAATATCCCACTGCCAAAACGAAGGGTTACCTCATTCATTATACACACATGGCGACAACCGCTACACGCGTAGCGCGGAAAAAACGGGACCATGACTCATCCATCAACGTACCTGAAAAACATGCCAATGGCGTAGGCAACGAGGAAGGCATTGTCGAGAAGTCCAAACAATTTCTGGTAATCATCTTGGTCTGTGGAAAGAGAAGCAGACATGAAACTCCTAGTTTACAATTGTCACACAATGCCTTTGTTAATGACCAAATCTGAAGTATCAAAAAAACAAAAAACAAACCCCCACACACATTCATAAGAGAGCGGCCGGAAGTGATAGTTGACTGTAAACAAAGAAATGAACTGACAGAAAAGAACTGTTGCTTATTGATCAGGACTCACCAAAGGGAGCCCAGTCACACCAGGTATCATTGTTTGTGATGTTGAGGTCGGGAGGGTGAATTACCAATGAGCAATTTCTGTGGAGCTCACTCTGAAAAAGTGTACAGATAGATAAATCAAGCACACGGTTAACAAAACAACCAAACTGCTGTGTTGACAGAAAGTAACTTGCTATTCGCTAGTGGAGTGCAAATAATTTCAGTATTACCTATGAGTTGTAAGTGGTTGTGTGTGTGTGTGTGCGTGAGAGAGAGAGAGAGAGAAGATACTGGCAACTGTGTCAGCTTCAACTGTGTATGCATATGCTTTGCAGTCATAAACAGCTACAGCTGTACAGTAAAGCTGATTCGTAAGGTTACTTTCTCTTTTACCTTGACGATACTGATAGGCTTACGGGAAAGGTGGTAACTGGTGTAGAAGAGAAACGTGAGGAACAGGGTGAAGTATCGGTACCTAGAAGCACAACAGTAACAAGAAAACAGACCTTTAACATAAGTTTTCCAAAAAACTACAACTGAACAAGACTGGTCTGTAAAGGGCGCGTACACAGATTGCTTAACTTGAAAATGCGGTTGACTGAGCTTTTACAGAGGTATATTATGTATCGCACCGGAAGACGGCTTCACCACAGGACGAAACACTCTGCATTTACCTGTTTACATTTCCTGACAGGGAGCACTGTTAAACACGAGGCACAGTTCGAGAAGCCTGACTGTGACTTGAACGTATCAAGTGATCTTTTCAGAGTTGCAAAGTATTACGTGTATTTTATTAGATTTCGCGAGACAAATATGTACACCAATCACCGTATTCACACCCACGATTAAGTTACATAATTCTTAACACTGGTGGGAGAAAAAAAAAAGAGTGTTGTGGAGTGTGTGCGCTACTTAGCAAGAGTGATGTTTGAATCGGTATAGATCGTTTGTTTATCGAGGTACAGGGTGCATGAAGTAAGATATGACTACGGCCTGTGATAAATATGTACTCTACACAATTACTGACAAAAGGAAAAACGTTTTGATAATAGAACGGCAAAGACATTTGGACCCCCCCCCCTCCCCCTAATTGTTGCTTGTTCTCCGACAGAGTTTGAGATAGTCTCATTATGAGAGACATCTGCCCGAAAAGATGAAGCAGTGTTGAAAGTAGGCTACTCACCAGTTGTCCCTGGATAACGATGTAATCAGTTTGATGCCAGGGGCAAGCGAAGTCCTCATATTTAAATCTGCCTTTGACCCGAGTTGCTTTTAAATAGCTTATTGTTTTTCTGACATATTCTAAGATGCCGATTCCGAAAGGTGCATATCCATTAACGTTAAAACAATAAAATGCAATTAAAATTTAAAGTGAAATATCGATAACCTGCACGAAACGCACTAAAATCCCTATTTCTTCACAACACGCTTGTCCCAATTTCAGTATCCTAAGCCTTCGTTTCCATACAGATCGTTTTCTCCCCTAATTCAGGGACCGCAATCCTTTTCTTTAAAAGTCCGGTAATCAAAACCTTTCTAGACAAACTATTTAAAGTAGTCATTGTTTACCATCTTTAGCTACTTCCTGAGGAAAAACCTTTGAAGCCAATGAATTTCCAAAACGTTCCATACTTCACAGATGAAGTTTGCATTAGAGACCGGCCGCTATTTATATCCATCTGCCTGATTTAACACATCACATGAAAATTAACCGGTCTTTTGGTCTTTCTTTGGTTCCTCAATGCGCCCCCAATGTTACACATACATCTATTCCTTCATTTTTCCTAACCCGAAAATGAGGCGAGTGGGCAGGGCTTCAGATGTGACGTCACACAACGTGATTCTTCAGCTGCTAACACGGTTAGCACGAAATACCTCCGTTATACGTTGAAGGTCACATGAATAGAAAATTCAGTTCAAAAGTTGATTCTGTTCACGGAACCATAATCGAACAAAAGTGCATAAAATATAAATTCATTTATTGTTTTTGGAGGAATGCCTCGGAGGGCTTTTTAAATACATGCTCTGAGCAATTAGTTAGTTTGGGTATTGTTGAGGAATGAGTCGGTGAAGTAGGGGGTATCCAAAAGTGCCTTTGCTGATTTATTTGGTGACATATCTGTAACGATATTTCACGAAGTCACACATTATTTTTAAAAACGTGAAATGAACTATGACATATAGATTGATGTTACACTTACAAACTACACTTTGTTTATTTATTCATTCATTTATTTAAATGCTTACTTTACATGTCAGATTTTGTATGGAAAATGTGCTACCATTAAAATTTAAGGGCAGACCTTGCTGTCCATTCAGAGTGAGACATGTGATTATATCCAGAGGTAAGAATGATGAAGATACTCGTGATTCATGGTCAAATAAAATCCTCAGTTGATATGACGTGTTTCTGTGCCCAACTCATACTTCCATATCTTTGTTTATATTTTCTTATTCTCATAAATAAATGAATAAATAAATAAAATGAACACAGATGCACAGTAGTATGGGGGGGGGGGCATCCTTATTCTCAAGAATGCAGAGATTTCCAGGTCAATCCAGTTATTTAACCAATAGAATCATTGACCTTTTGGCCCAAGGCTTCAGTGCATGTTCCACATCTCACAACCTCAATATCTGTATGTGTGCTTGTCAGGGTAACATTCTAGGCCAATAAAAGTTTACTACTGCAATTCCTGTAAGGAGGTCATTCACACATAGCAACTATTAGATAGAAAATACAACAAAACAAGTTGTAATATATTTTTGATAGCATAATGCAAATAAACAGGTAATATCCACCACCTGTTTGACTAGAAAAAAAATACTCCACTGTTATACCCAATCACTTCTCTTAGCTGAGATGTATGTTTCACAGAAAAACATTTCTGCCTTCACTGAAAATGATTTCTGTCGACAACCAAGGAAGCAGAAGTAGATTGCCATAACAAAACATTATTTTATTATCACATCTCACATCAGTAATAAATCACACAGTGGGCCAATTTATGTGTTTTATAACAATAAGAGAACTTTTCACAGGACAGAAATCAATACTGTCCCTCATATTAAAAAAAGGGAATAGAAACACAATTACAGGAACAAATATGTTCTAAAATCTCTGAGCAATGCCTCATTAAAACACAACACATTAACCAATCAGTGTGGATGTGTTCACAGTGCCTTTTCCTGAGTTAACAGCTCTTGAATCAGTTTATGCCACATTCACACATTGCGGTTGCCACATTGGCACTGTGAAAATCCAAAGTAAAGGCTAAAAAGTTCATATTGTGCAACAGGTTTATTTTCTAGGGGTCAAAGCGTGCATGGATACTGTTTTCCAGGCAGAAGCTCGATGGCTAACCTTCCTCTCCTTTAGATCACAGCTTAACAGGACAGATCGCAAGGCCTGTGCATAAGCTGAGGGAGAAAAAAAACAACAACAAAAAACCAAAAATTGATTATATTAAAAAAAGAAAGGAAGATTACAATGGTGTTTTTTCACAGGACACACAGTCAGCTGACATCCAACACGTGTTGTACAATGTCCTTAAAGATGAGCTGGTCTTCACTGACTACCCAAAGTTAACCAAAAAGATGAGCTGGTCTTTACTGACGACCCAGAGTTAACCAAAAAGCTCAAAATTGTAAGGATTCACTTTGGCATGTTGCAATAAGCCACCATTCCGTTTACCACTCAAGATGTTAAAACTTTTAATAGATAATCTTTAAAAATAATGATTTTTGTTACCATTAGAATTTGATAAGGATTTGAGATGCCTGGGTGGTTATGTCCTAACATGGTCTTGTAAAATGCCTGCTGAGTGCTGTCTACCTCAGGGGACTTGGGGGGGGGGAGGTCCTCTCCGTGTGAGAACATCACACTGATGTGATTAAGAATTGACTCAGCTCACGTGATTAATGTGGGTGAAAAAACGTTATTGGAAGTGTTCCATTTCATGACTTTCCACGTAACTGACATTTTAGAAATAAACTTTATTCCTTATTTGAGCTCCTATAAATCTCCTCTCAAACCCACAGGGCGTACTTTACCGAACGTTTCCTCATCCAGGCCGTTTCTGGTTTGTGCCTTACCTTTGGGGTTGTGGTAGAAAACACAGTTATTGGCACAGGTGTCGGGGTGGGTGTCCCAGAAACTGTCCCCACAGCTGCACAGAGCGGGCAGCTCCACTTTCTCCTGGGCTATCCTCTCCATCATCTGAGCCCGCAAGGCTTCTGTGTACCTTTACAACACAAACAAAGCTTTATTCTCGCAGACATACACAGAGTAATAATAATCATAATTATGATAATTATTATAATCATAGTCATCAACAATGGTCAAAATGCCACATTCCTCCCTCGGCTCTATTCCCGAGCTTACATTTAGATGTACGCTTGCATTAAATTTGGATACCGAAGGAGGTGATTCTTTAAAAAAAAACAAAAAAAAAACCCCTTAATCTAGAAGAGTGTCATTTCAGTACACAGACATAATGGCTTCTTTCAAACACTTACTCAAAGAACACTTACTCCAGTAATACATCATGCTAATTTGAACACATTTATTACGAATAAGACTGCATTTGATAAACCGCGTCAGGAAATTTACCTTGCGGTCTCTTTGATTTTCTTCGCTCTCTCTCTTCTCTCCACCTCCTCTGCCCTCTCTTTCTCCTCCAGTCTCAGCCGCTCCAGAATCAGACCTTCTCTCTCAGCCATCTGTTTTTTGTCCTCCTCCTCATACCTCAGTCTCTCCATCCTTCTCTCCTCTTCCATCCTCTGCCGTTCTTTCTCGGCTTTGATCCTAGACAGGCAGGAAAACGGCACGTCAAACATCGAGCCCTGCGGTTTGCTGACAGACAAATTTTTAAGTCTTATTTACAGTACGCTCTCAATAAATGTGTGGCCGTGTGGAATGTATGAATGTATGGAAACATCAAGAGCGGAAGAGAATTAGCGGCGACACTTGTTGAGCAAGAACGCTATTTTACCGGAGTATTTTTTTTTCTTAAGCCCGCCCCCACCCCGATAACATGGGAGTTACATCGTACTGTCTCTCTCTTTCTCTCTCTTTTTTTTTTTTTAACAAATTTTGTTTGATGAGTCTACATACTTGTGTACAGAGGAGACAGGTGGACAGGCAAACGAACAAACATGCAGACAGACGGGTGAATTATGCAGTAGAATGACAGACAGGTCCCCGAGCAGACAGAGGGATGGAGAGAACGGGATGTTAAAGCTCCTAATAAGGGATATTATGTCAGTAACTTGTTTCCAGAAGTGGTGAGTTGGTGAGCACAGCCAGGTAGAGTGGAAATAATTGTCTGGGGTGTTCACTGTGCAATGTGAGCATATGTCTGAATCTAGGAATCTCATCTTATACATCTGGGTGCTGGGTGATATGTGTTCTGTGGATTACTTTACATTGTATTAGTTGAAGGTTAGTATTGTTAGTCATTGTGAAAGTGTTTCTACAGATTTGGTAGAGAGTGACAGGTCTTCTTCCCAGGCTTGGATGGGGAGGGATATTGTTAGGTCTGTGGATGATATTAGTTTCTGTAATTTGGAGACAGTTTTCCTGGTATTGTTTATTTTTTCCATTTCTTCCACTAGAGGGGGTGGGTCTACGCTGTTGTTAATTATTTGAATTTTGGATTTTAGAATGGATTTTAATTGTAAATACTGAAATTATTGTTCTTTCCCGATGTCACACATTTGCACCAGGTCCTGCAAAGTGATGAAGGTGTCATTCTGAAAGATGTGTTAAAACTGTGTGATATCTTTTTGTTTCCAAGTAGTGAAGTGGAGTGGTGATTTCTTGAGTGAAAAGTTGGGGTTGTGCCATATTGGAGTGTATTTACATGTTGACATTGTGAATTTAAAGATTTTATTAATTGTCCACCAAGCTGTCAGGGCTGTTGAGATTACGGTATTTTTTGAAGCAGTCTTGGTGTCTTATGGAAGTGCTAAGGAATGGCAAGTTGGAGGTTGAAATTTCATTGCAGTCTGACTGTTCTATTTCAATCCAAGGGTTATTCTGTTGGTTGGGATGAATCCACTTTGAGATATACTGTAGTTGATTAACCAGGTAGTCATAGTAGAAGTTTGGTGCTTCCAGTCCTCCTTTAGATTTTTGTTTCTGTAAAGTTGCTAGTTTAATCCGGGGTGGTTTATTTTTCCAGTAGAATTTAGTTGTCATGGAGTGGAGTGAATTTCACCAGTTAGTAGTGGGTTGAGTTGGGGTCATTTTGAAGAGGTAGTTCACTTTAGATAGTATGGTCATTTTTACAGTTGCTGTTCTGCCAATTGGAGAGAGTGGTAAATTTGTCCAACGGTTTAAGTCATTTTCTACTGATTTTAATAGTGGAGTGAAGTTGAGGTGAAACAACTCAGACAGCTTGGCGGAGATATTTATGCCTAGATATTCAACATTGTCCGAGGAAGTGAGGGGCTTACTGGAGTATTTAAAGGAATTGGTATTATAACAGTATTTTGTGGCCTTTTGATTTCACTGGTCATTGTCTGTCAGCACAAAACGTAAGAAAGTGTCACATGGAGAATACTGCGTGAATCTGAGGTCGAGAAAACTGAGTGGATTCTTCTATTTAGAGGAAGTGAAAGAGAGAGTATGTGAAAGCAAACATAGCACGAAAAGGGGGGTCTAAACTAAGAGTCCAAACTGAGAAGTACTGGGGTATTTTGTCAGTGGTCATTTTTTTCTTCTTTTTCTCTAGTTACTCCTTTGAGTCACTTTCATAGATTTATGTATGAAACAAAAGGTGGACCATGTCAAAGATAAGTACATATGCAGTTCTTTAGTAAGAGTGGACGTGAAAATATGACTTCAAGACTTCATTAGTTGAAAACTCAAATTGAGGGACAAAATACTAAATGTATTTACTTTAAATCAGCAGTGTCACAATAAAGTGTTGTTTGGTTTATTACCAGAGGGCCTTGACCCTCAGAGTTGTGAAGCTCTGAAGTGAATTAAAATCTCTGGTTCATTTAACGCATTCAGAATCAGAGAAAGCAAATGCAACATATTTACTGCATTTGAAGTAATGCTTCATATAATAACGACAAACAAACTGTTCTTTTCTTTTTTTTGGTATTTTTTTTCCACCCAATTTCGTCAGTGCCATGCACCTTGATTACCCAGCTACTCTCAACCGCTGGCCGGGGTGGTTCACAGACTACCACGTGTACCCTCCAAAAGACTTAAGAGTCGCCATTTCTTTTCACCTGACCATGGTCTGGTACTCTGACGAATAAATCAGAATTCCTACTGTGGAGAAGTGGATTCGAACCCCTACCGGTTTCCTATCCAGAAGTGTTCGGATGGATGCCCAGCCAAGTTGTAAGCATCACAGAAACCTGGATTCGAACACAGGGCTCTGTGGTCTTTCCACGACCTGAGCGCCCCCCCAAACTGTTTCACTGTAGAGGTAACAAATTCCTCTTTTGTGACTTTCATGTAGTGTTATAACTGTACAGGTTGAATATGTGAGAGTACTAAAAGCCACGTAGGGGGGAATGAAAAGTGTTGCTATTTGTTTATAGCTACACTATAAACAAATAAATTCAAATATCAGACACCTGGGGGGTATTCCAGAAAGCGGGTTTAGTGAAAACTCTGAGCTAGTTAACTCAGAGTCAGTAGTAAACCCCCTAACGGAAGAGCCCTATGGCTTCATTCTCCTAGCAAAACAAATCCATAGGGCTCTCCTCATAGGAGGTTTACTACTTGTTCTGAGTTAACTAACTCAGAGTTTTCACTAAACAAGCTTTCTGGAATACCCACCTGGTGTTAAAAGTGATAGAGAGTGAGTGTGTAAATCTGATCGGGGACGGAGTGAATTCAGGGGAGATGTGGATGTCATAACCTCCCTCCGTCTGACCGCCGTGAAACGATACCTCGCGATTCTCCGCAGGTGCTTCTTTTGTCGCTGATTCTCTTTCACTTGTTCTCTCTCGATCTCCATGAAGAGACGACGGTACATCAGGAACTGAGACTGCTTCTGTGTGGACACAAAACGGAAGATTTTCATAAGACATCATTTCAACAAATTAATGCACACCCAATAATGTCACAGAAAGCTGATATCTGATTGTTTTAAGTCAAACTGAAGGTGTCTCTTAAGCTTCCTGAAATCGAGAGATTTTTCCATGACACGTGGCTTGTCAGCCTGCTAAGCATACGCTAGTAATACATCTTCCACTGATTACTTTGTGGTTCATTGTTACGAGTGAAACCGCTTAAATTAGGTCTAAACCTGTTTCTTGAGCTCCTGTGGATCTTCTGGTGGCCACAGATCCTGTGAGGCTCTGGATTCGGTTCTGGAGCTAAATCCTGGCTCTGTGAGATAGGGCTCTCTGTAAGGTCTTTCACTAATCTGCATAGACACACACAGAACGGAAGAGAACTTTACGAGAAGCATATTTTCAAAAACAGCAGTTTTTCATTGAGCAGATCATCTGTTTTGTTCAGGGACTTCAACTCTACAAGCTTCAGATTTACTACTCTGGAAAACTCAAACGTGGTTCTTAAAGACATAATCAAATGGATATATGTAACTTTTCTTACAGGTTTGCTCTGAAATGTGACTGTTTTGCTACTGTGGTCCTTTGAGAGACCAACACTCTGTAGATGAATGGGATGATCATGTTGCCCCTTCAGTGAAATTTCTTCTTCATCTTTGATTACGTTTTCTCTTTCTTCATCATCACCTTCATCTTCTTCCTCCTCATCTTCCCTCACTCCTGACACATGTGATCCAGGCTTCTGTAATATATAAAGTTCGACACAATACATGTTTCTCTGCTGTTGTAAAGCACAATGTACTTTGAGGGGAGAAAAAAAACACCACAAACTCACATCTCTTGTTGTTGAGTCCTTCCATACTCCACCAGGAAGTTCTGAAACCTCTGCCTCGTCTCGAACAATCTGACACGAAGCCAGTCTATGTCTAACCTGCTTCATTACCTTACTGAGCTAAAAAAAAAAGTCACACAAACAACACAACAACAATCTTAACAGTGGATGTACAAATATACACTCAGGAGCAGTGTGTTAACATTCTTTTTTTCTAAGGCATTACATATTTTTGTAAAGATTTGTAGTTTTTTGTTTATGGTTTTGTCATGTATGCTTCAGATTTTAGTTCAAAGGAATCTTCATACATACTGACAAAACACAATTCTGGTAGACATAGTATTTCAGTCTCACCTGTTGGGTATATTGGGAGGGGCTGTCATTGCCTCTGGTGTCTTCTTCTTGAGTATGGACCCCACAAGGACTTGGACTGCAGATGGCTAGCTCCCTCTGTAGGTAGGAGGAGACGAGACTCTTCCTGGGTGTGAGGCGTTGGGCAGCATCGGTGGACTGCTGCATTACTCTGCTCTCCCACTCAGCCTGTGTAAAGACAGAGCTATTGTTATTTAACATTTTTAAAACGTTTGGGTACATAGATAGTGAAATCTATCTCTGTTACAGATGACAGAATTCTCTAACTGGAACGCAAAACTACTTGATAATGATGATTTCTGATTTATGACTTTAAATATGTATCACCGCCTTCTGCAGACAGGTGTTTTTTTTTTTTCTTTATTTTAGAAGAATCTTGAAACTCAGCAGTTAATAAACCGGATTTTAGGTGAGGAGAAAAAAGACAAACATCCTCTGTAAGGGGTTCAGTGGTGCAGAGCAGGGGTTTTCCACTCGTGGGGGGAGGGGGGCGAGATTAGGACATTTTTCTGCGCAACACGTCAAGTACAGTGAAGAGTTCAGACCTGACGAAAAAGTTTGAAAACCTCTGGTGTATAGAGTCAGCTGGTCGTTGACTGTGAGAGGAAGTCACTCTAGTGTTTCGTGCTTGTGTAATGTGGATGTGCACTTTCAGAACTAACAACAGTGATTTTGACTCCCTCACCGTCTCACTCGACTTCTGCAGCTGTTGTCGTTTACGCATTCGTGCTCGCTGAGACACACGTCTGCGGACTTCGTCCTGAAACCTGCGCAGACTTTCCTCTTTCTCGCGACTTATCTCATTGTTTAACTCTTCTGTTAGCATTGCACGGATCTGCCACGCATGGTATAAAAATACAGAGCATATCAAAACATTAGACGAATATTAAATTGAATACTTTGACTGAATAAGCAGATTATGCCGCTACTTACCGCGGGGTGTTCCTGATACTCATCCCCACACTCCACCCATGCACCTACTGGCATCACTGCTTGGTTCCTCTCTGCCAAAACTCTGAGGTCTTTCGACTTACTCCAGTGGCAAGAAGACCACTTCTTGTTATCATTTAAGCATTTTATGTGACGTTTACTTGCACTATTGATTTTAGGCTTTACTGTCTGACTCATTGTGTCGTGTCTGGTTATCTTTATCAGCCTTGCTAAAATTATCCAGTAATCTAGATGAGGATTATAAAGTAATAAAGAAATAATCAACTGGATACTTACATATTTGGATAAACCTAAATTATGATTAACTGAAACGAAAGACTGCAAGATTAACTAAAAACCACCGTTAACATTTAAAGGAAACATTTGCCTTCCATTTACACATCAACTGCCGACAGTACAGTTTAAAGTTTGTTGACAATGACGCTCCCAGCGTCTCAACCATAAAAGCTCTGCCCTTTGTTAATTCTATTGGTTGCCGCTAAAAATACAAAGATTTAACTGGCTATTTGAATTGTCAGTGAAATAACGACTCCAAAGGCCACACCTACTGTGTTCCATTAATAACGTCCCTCGCGTAGTAATACCAAATACGAATTGGTTCCAGGCTGTGGGGTTGGCGAATACAATATTCCCAGAGAGTTTTCCACATAACTGGATTTTCAAATTAGTATATGTCTGTGTTTCACAATATCTCATTTCTGTTCGGCTAAACAATACCTTTCGTATAGCACACTTGAGTGTTCACGTATAAAATGTAATATTTGTATATTTATACCAACTACAACAATAACAACAACAACCACAAGAGTAATAACGAAGTACACTAAAAATGTTTGTGATGTCTATGAAATTGGAAATGTCAGTGGAAAATCTGTCTTAGCACACCATGCTTTGATGAACTTTTAGAATCTGCATTTCTTTCCCCGTGTTTATTGCTCCATCATTATAACCTAGACATTACCCAATATAACAACATATCTTTGATGGATCATTTGACTGATGCATTGTCCTGTGGCAAAGATATATTTGCTGCCCACTTTAAAGATACCAGATGTACAATATGCGATTGTTCAGTTTGGGAACAGAATGTGACGACGCGTTGAATGTTGTTTTTCAGGCGTGATGTTCCTGTGTGATTCTGTGGGACTGTTCCCCTGGCTAATTGTGTGACTGTCTCCAGCTTATACATTTATGTATAGGCATGAATCAACAGAAGAATTGTCTGCCCGTCTTACAATGCCTTCTCTCAGCAGCAGCAGCGTGCGTGCAGAACAAGGAGCCCACAGTCTCTTTTGTGTGAATCAGCAAACACATTCACCCCTTAAGAGAACAGTACGAGCTCTATTGGGTGAAAAGTGACCCAATACAACAGCCGTCGTGGTACCACCACAAATAATATTACACAAAATTACATCATGTGTGTTGGGAAACCACCCATAATAGATGTATCCTATTATTTTATTCATTGCTTAAAGTGAAAACAATGAATTTTTGTAAAGCAGTCATAAGAAATAAAACATTTATTTTGGATGTAAGGCAGATGTGATCTCAAGGCATGGCACAATAATTTTTTTGTGCACATAATTTTTTTTTTTTTTTTTTTGGCAACTCCAAGAAGTGCTGAATTACTTTATGAAATATTTTTGGAATAGATCTCTCATTTTATTTTGATGCATGCTATGATCACACATTTGAGAGGACAGAAAAAGAAAACATAATATCTGCTGTTAGAACATTCTAGGGACTGGAGAAATTTCACCTGATATGAAAGGTGCATAGGTCAACATTTCCATTTGCATTAGAATTCACTTTCTGTGCTGACTGTTCATTCTGTAGTGTGACAGTTGCCAATCAGATGATACTGGAACCAGGCTGCAACTAACCTGACTGATTTTTTTTTTTTATATATATATACTATTCGTAGCTTTTTGTAATGTCTATACTATTCTACTAACAAACTGTTAAGCATAACGCATTGGCAAATTCATTGTATCTAGAGGCTTACCAAACTTAAAGGAGAATGGAGCAGAGATTTTTTTTTTTTGATTTGTGTGATTCAAAGGAAACCTACCTATATAGACAAATTCTATTTACATATTTACAATACATTATAGTAAACATGTGTGCATTTCCTACTGAGATTCATCAAAGTCTCTGTGTCTGCAGCATCTAGAGGTCATGGACAGTGCATGGGCAGTCAGGTATCCGCGGGCGTATTGAGTTCATGTGTGGGGGTTGTGGACTCCTCAGGTGGTCTGGTGGGAGGAGGCACCACCGGAGGACGGTAGGAGCGGTTAGAGCTTCGGGTACGAGGAGAAGAGGGGGTAGGAGGACTCTGGCTCCGTTTTCTGTGATGGTGCACTGGAGGTGAGTTGGTGGGGGTGCGTGGATATCGGCGTGAAGAACGCGCTGGAGGACTTTTTTGAGGGTCAGGTGAACGGGAAGGTGGGGGCAGCGAACTGTTGTAGCTGGGGGGGCTGCTACCGTTGGAGGTGTTGCACGTTGTACATGATGTCTCTGGCTCACCAGTGGGCGAATCCTAGAGGAGAGATACATTCAGAGATTTATCACCTGGAAACCTGGACTCTTGTCATTATGTTACAGTAGCATATTACTTCATAATTCATGAATACAAGATGAAAAAGTTTGTTGTTCACTCATGTTGAGAATAAATTTGCAAACTGTAATCCAAAAAAGCTTTTTTTATGATACCTCGTCTTTGAGGATATAAAGTGCCACAGGATTTCTGCGCTCCACATCGGTGATTTTAGGAATGAACTCATCTGGAAACACAGATGAAAATGGACGTGAATTCCTTCTTTTAGTTTATACTTAATATCAGGAATATGTGATGTCTCTGGTTTAATGGGATCTTTCTTCACTTTTTTTTTACCTTCTAAACCTTTGTCTTCGTGTTGCCTGATGTGGTGACTTGGCACTCTTTTTATCTTTGTTTTTGGCCTCTGTCGCTTTGTTCTGAAAATTAAAAAAATAAAGTTACTTTTATGAGCCAATTTAAATAACTTTCATGTGAGTATTCTCTAACAAAAGACGAAAGGCTTTGTGGACAGGTTTCAAAAATGCTGTCTTGATTGTATGAAATTATTCTGAATAGAACGAAAAGCCCTTACAACAGCTGAGGATTATATGAAGAGCATATAATAAGAAATGAACAAGAGGAGAAATAGAATACTTTACTTTTTTGAGGGTTTCCAGCAAGCACACACCGTTACCAGGGTAATGAGGAGGAAGATACCGCCAGTAGACAAAATTATGTAGAGGGAACTTCTCTCTGAGAAAAGATTAAAAAATTGCTAAATGCCCAATTTAACCTGACTTTATTTATTGCACAAAGAATGCTTCACTTAATGGACATTTCGTTCAGAAGACCCAAATTTCTCAGTCATATCTCTTAAAAAGAAGAAATTTTATAGCAAATCGGTAATGGAGCATGTGATCTGAAAGAAACTTTTTCCCACAAAAAGAGCAAGAAAAATTAACATCGTTTGGTGGTACCCAACTGACAGTATTTCCCTTGCACTTACTGTATACAGTGATCTTGATGGGCAGGCTTTTCATGCTGCCAAGGGGGTTCTCCACCAGGCAGCTGTAAATGTCGTCATCGTCCATAAGAACTCGCGTGATGGTCAGGACCCTCTGGTCCGTCGACAGCAGAAGCCTGGATTCATTCAGTAGTGGCTTCCCTCCCTTGGTCCAGCTGTAAGCCGTCTTGGTTCCGGTGTCATGGGAGCAGTTGAGTGTGAAGTGTTCGGTCAGTTCCAGCACGGAGGAGGCCACCACCTGCACGTAGGGCCTGGACACAGGCTCTACAGAGAATCACAAATCACAGAGTTTGTAGAGGAATTGCATGAGTTAACACAGGGAGAGAACAATGTTTACCAATGATATCTGGTACAGCTTGGATCAGTTTCTCTACATATATAAAATGGGATTGGATACACAACTATTGCACTGTTGCATACAAACCCTGGTTGCAATGTTTTGATAGCTTTCATCTCTATCTTATGTGACCACACATTGATCTGACAGTTGCAAAGGATCTCTCATACCGGATCGTATCGTGCGATACAAACCCCATAGAAAAGTATGTTTGCTCTATAGTTTCGATCTTAAGAAGGGAACCACACCATTTTCCTCCTATTGCATTTGAAAGGAACCACTCTATGAGGTAACTGTGAGGGAACTTACCATCCACGGTGAGTTCGATGCTCCCTTCTCCGGTGAACGTGTCATCCGTGATGGAGATCTCCACCTCGTAGGTGCCTTCATCTGACAGTTTGAGGTTGTGAAGCAGCAGGGTCCCATTCTCAAACACCAGGATCCGGTCTCTGTATTCCGGTCTCAGGTTACCGATGATTTCTGTTCCAATGGACTGGACCACTGTGATGGGTTTGTCTCTTTTTAGCTGCCATTTGATGACAGGGGGGTCCAGACTGGTGCTGGAGTAACGGACGGAAAGCAGAGCTTCTCCCCCCACCGTTCCCCGGATAAGGGGCCCAAAACTGGTGATGTTCACCCCTTCCACATCCCCTGTGTTGCAGGAACGTGGTGTTAAGGAAGTTTCTCTTAATAGTAAACAAGTACTGTTTTCAGCTATTGTTAAAAAAAAAAAAAAATTCTATCAGTGAGAGGTCTTATAAAATGGTCAAGAAAAAGATTCTCTCGCTATTGACAACTGAATTGAGATAATTATTGTTCTTCAGGCACCTCATCCAGACCTGCCCAAACTTTAGCTTTTACAGCAGTTGTTATTGGAAAATCCTCTTATGTCTCCAAACCTGGCAGCATGATATTACCGCACCAACCTGTCCAGAGCAAATACTTTTGGTGAGGGCTTTTAATAATGCGATAGGGTGTTCTGTGCTGACCTGAAGGGGAATAAAGTTATAAGCACGAACATCATGTCTTTTTCTTTATTCCCAACATTACTTTAACCTGCCTGCTTTGAATGAACATACAACACAGTCTCTTATTACTTTTTCCAATCTTCGCTCTGGTCCGACAGGAACATCGAATATCGAGGTGTATTACAGTTCACAAAAATATAAAATTTTTTTCAGGCTTATACAGCCAGAGCCTAGAGCCATAACCCAGACTCTGAACGTGACCATGTCTGCAAAGAAAAAGGACCACCAAAATAAAAGCGTCCAACC
Organism: Chanos chanos; assembly: GCF_902362185.1. Taxonomy (NCBI): domain Eukaryota; kingdom Metazoa; phylum Chordata; class Actinopteri; order Gonorynchiformes; family Chanidae; genus Chanos; species Chanos chanos. The sequence goes on from NC_044509.1 coordinate 6,897,489, forward strand.
CAGATTTTTGAAATTGCTCTTTGAAATTGATCTAACCTTCTTTATGTGACCTTGTGATTCACATTTCTGTGATGCAGATTATATTTCTGTAATGTATTATTTGTATCAGGGTGTTGATCTAATATGTTTACATTGTGTTTGCCTTCCAGTTCCCTATATATTTACAGGAATCACATGTGTTGCCTGCTCTCTGTACCTTTATGGCACTAACAGTGGTTAAATATATGTTATATTTATATTTATATTATCTGTTATATGTCATTTTTGCACCCATGCCTTTGTGCCATGGCATGAGTCTTCTAAACTAAAATTTTTTTGTAATCTTGTTATCAGAGTTGGCTCATTAGCTTAATACAAATGAAGTGGGACAGGTTCTTTAGGTCATAAGAATCCAACATGGGCTTATTTTAACTGACACATTCAATGAAGCAATACATTATAAAAACATGTTTACATATGAGATATCAGAGGTTTATGAACATGGAAATGTGAGACACCTCATACTAGAGATCACCGCAATTATCAACACAGCATCGAAAACACATTGATTGTAGCCACTGCTAAACATTTTTAAACTAAGGACTAGCAATGTGATTATAGACCTGTCATTTTAGAAACACAGTTCAAATTCCCTCAGATTGAATATTTTCACACGAAAGCTCCACTGGGCAGGACATCATCATCATCATCATCATCATCATCATCATCATCATCATCATCATCATCATCACCACCATCATCATCATCGCCATCATCATCATCATCATCATCAACAACAACAACAATCAGAACAAAAACAACAACAACAACAAAAACTGATGAGTTCTAGACTTTGTAGTTGAGAGGGTCACCCTCCCCCCTCGTCCTCTGCCAACAAGCCATGAGCAAGTGCAGCGGGCCTGCATGGCAGCGACTCATCACCATAGTAACGGTTCACAGTGAAAGAGGACAGGGCAGGATGGGCAAACAAAAGCTTGGATTGTTTGAACCAATTTCCTCCCCTGGCAGCCCATGAAAAGGACTCTTAGAGGAAAAACAACAAATGTATTTTGAAGAACAGTGACACACAGGGGTTGCAGTGATGGTGCTAATGACAAGACCGGACTATAACGCAACTCAACAGCTTCCAAACCGGCCATGGTGTAGGGGATAACATCAGATTTTTTACCCGCAACCGCATTCCTCTTTCTGTTATAAACCGGTCTATTAACCAGGCTCTTTGGCTCTCTCCTTTGTTTCTACACTGTCACATCATCTGTGATCTATCCTTCCGCTCTTCCCAGCTTTTGCTACACTCATCTAGTTACAGCCCTTACTTTTTGCTTACTTTTTGCCAGGGGAAGACTCACGCAAACACATACACACGCACAAACACACAGAGTTTTGACTCAGACTTTGAGGAATAATCTGGGATTATTTCTGTTTAATCCACAAAAGCCAGGAAGTTGGCAGTATCAAAGCACAAAGCTGTTTGTTTAACAAAATGAATTTCAACAATGGGCCTGTTTTTGATTGAACTTGAATAGTGTTGTCTAAAAGATGTTTACACATGTAAATGCATTATACCATGTCTTGCAGAGATGATACATAGAAACATAATCTGGAAAACTTCTCAATTACACCATTCATTCAAGCCCCCCCCCCCCCCCCCCTCCTTTTAATCGGTTACAAAAATGGGCAAACCGCCAATTTACTGCATTACTTTTATAACAGATTAACAAAACGTGCACTGTCCAATTTAGTCATTCACCACTGAATAAGGGGTTCTAGAACACTTGTAATATACCATATACAGCAATTCATAAAAAAATATTTGATCTTATCTTTCTGTAATAAACCATTTTCTACTTGCAGATTCACTTATTTAATTTCCAAATTGAACATAAAATGAAGAATAAAAAGAACAAATCCTCAAACAATATTTTGTCAGTGTTCCAGCCACTCCCACTCTGAATCTACTCAGTAAATTCCGGCAGCGTTACGACAGCCAAACTTGTGCAGAGGAGGCAAAAGTTAGATAAGTCAATCTTACCTAGCGGGAGCAAGGTGATGAAGCACCAGAAGAGCGATAGCGCGGGAGCAGCTAATGCTTTGGAGAAAGCCTCCCTCTCTGCCTTCATCTTGGGTCTAACGCTCGCTCTCTTTCCCAAACAATTAGCATGATTTGTCCACTCTGAGCACGTCTCTGAGAGGGCTTGCTGTCTCTCCTCTAAGGCAGGGCTTTGCCAAGACTGGTCACGCACAAATCAATGCACCATGACGGCATGTGCGTGTGTGTGTGTGTGTGTGTGTCTGTGTTTGTGTGTGTGTGAGTGTGTGTGTGTGTGTGTATGTGTGTATGAACGTGTTTTGTATGTGTGAGGAGGTACTGCATGTTTGTGTAAGTTGGGGCGTGGTTATTTGTTGGGGGGTGTGAAGCTTTATAACATGTTTGGCTGGATGAACAGGATTTTGAACTTTTTTTATTTTGATCTTTTCTGTTTAATCTAATTGCACAGAAAAAAAAAAAATTGTCCACTCTTCAAACACACAAGAACCTGAGTTGAACCATCGAATGAGTAATAAGCATGGTAGGAACTGGATAGACTGGGCTACAACAGAGGATCTCTTCTTAAGCTCTCTCAGGCTTGTTCATGCGTACTCATATGTAAACAGTCCAAATGAGCAGATAATGGCAGAGCGAACCCACAGGCTTTCCAGACAACACTGTGTGAACCCTCCTCAGCTCCAGTGCCCACTCATCACTGTTTCAGGAATCTCTCATTGCCTCTCCTCCGGTTTCAGGGGGAGGCCAGGCCAAAGCGAGACCGTAGGGAAGGAAGGGGGAGTCTCTCTCTCTCTCTCTGTCTCTGTCTCTCTCTCTAAATGTTGCGAATAATGAAAACAGAGGCGATTGAATGAGGGGGCGGGTGGGGGGGGGGTGGCCTGGGGGTGGTGTGGAGCGGGGCGGGGGTCATTTATTACTGGTGAAAGGAATCGTCGAGAATGCCTTCATTGTCTTTTCAAACGAGGACTGGGAATTTGACCTCAAAACAACCCAAACAGATTATTAGAGATGAAATGTTCTTGTGCAGACATGGATCAGACACCTTTGTTGGGTACATGCAAAAAAAAAAAGAAAAAAAGGCCAAGTTCTCTTTGCTATGGGCCTCTCTCATTAAGTCTGGCTAAAGGTCAGAGCAATCTTTCAAACTCACATTCCCCCCCGAGGTCTGATAAGGGGACCAATCATAAAATCTCATAGAATTGTCCTCATTTGTAGAGTCTTGTCCCATGAAAACAGATGTCACATTGTCATAAAACGTATCCTTCAAAAGCCCAATTTACTTGAATTTCTGTATTTGTCTTCTTTAAAATGAAACGTCTCACTGATGCTTGTAGAAGAGCTTTCTTGCAGTGTCTGTTCTATTTTTGTTCCTGAGCGGAAACATCGAGGAAAAAATTATGACAGACATTTAAGAAATCTGTGGAAAGAAGGTGACACATCAAACCCTGTCATCTGTCTAGCCAGGCTCTAAGCAGATCACTCACCAACCCAAACACACACACACACACACACACACACACACATACACACACACTGTCTCATGAGATTGTTCTCTTTAATGCATTCCACCCCACCCTATCAACATGGTTACAGTGGGAAGGATAAGAGACAATGTCTAGGTGTGACAATTATCTTTAATACTCGCAAAATGCTGAAAGGGACGTGAGTGTTCTCTGTGATCAAAGCGCTGGCTACGTTTTGAATGACAAGGTGTTCAGAGAGTGGATGAATACCTACCACTGTCCCTTTCATCATCCGAGGAGCTCCAGATACGAAATCAGCCAATCAGGTGATAAAATCAGGCCCTCTAACACAAGCTGATTAGACGCCTAATCCTGAAATCTCTCCTCAGATGCCATGCCCAGTATCTCCACACCATCCTGCTCGAATTGTTCTTGTATTAATGTCATACATCTGTTCCATTATCTACCATCGTGCTAAATAAGTGCTGTCAATTACATATAAATCTACATAGTGCATTGCTTACTTAAGACACACCGTTTTGGTAAAATATTGTGATTTTAAATACTTCTCTAATATTGCATGGCATATGCAGATTTTAGTGGTAACTGTAGATGTTGTGCTGCCCTCTGTAGGAAAAGCTGATTTGTGTTTTTAACCCTTAATAACTATATCACCACACATGTATTTTTAATCCTTAATAACTGTATCACCACACATGCTTTGCTGTATGCTCCAAAAGATAAGTCACGTGTATAACAGACCACCATGGGTTTATTGTTTTACCTAAATGAAGAAATATAGCGAAAAGAAATCTAAGCATGAGGGTGAATACAACCAAATAAAAAATGTCATTTAAGTCATTTTACAGGTGAAAAGGAGGAAATATATTGCAAGATGCTTGTTTGATGTATATAAGCAAATACATTACTTAAAATCCTACTTTTCCAGGTTAAATGAGGCATAAATGTTATACTGTACTCCTGCTGTCAAATAGAAACTATTTATGTGTGTCTGAAATCCAGACATGTTAGACGTAAATCGTACTCCTTTTCCTTTTAATGCTATAATCGCAAGAGGCTCGTAACCATCTGGTAAAACACCACATCAAACGCCATTGCTTTAAGGCGTGTTTTCTACCATGTATTATATGATTTGAGTTCAGTAAAAATCCATCAGACAAACTGATCTGGAAAAGCTGGAGTCAAACAAAAACAGCACTGGCTCATTTCAAACGAGACAGCACGAGAAGACTTAATCGATGCTGTCATGTGATAATTTTATCTGCCATCGTTGAGTGGGAGTTCTTGATGGCCAATATGAAAACCCCCTCAGTTTGTACGCCATAAACGCACGGGCCATATTTACTACTGAAAAAAAAAATTAAAGTCGAACTCTCGAACCCACAGAAGCAAGAGAGATGTGCACAGGCAGTTTGCAGTGTGTGTGTTGCCATTGGAAACCTGAGTGAAATTCATATTTCATAACTCCCACCCCCGGCTGAGTCCCTGGACGTGTCAGCATGAGTGGGAGCTAGTGTGGGTGGAAAGTGGGCTCAGATGCTCCAGAGCAACTTAAGGCTCTCGTTCCACCGGAAGGCTCGGCACAATTGAACGGTGGAAAAACAGACTCCGGTTTTCAGCCGCAGCTCGATTTTTAGGGGTTGTTGGGTACATTCGATTGCTCTTGAAGCATGTCTTGAGCGTTCTTTTGCTGCGAGGTATATTCCATCGTCTAGCATCTCCATCTGAGAAGCTAAGAGTGTTCTTTGCATTCCACCCCCCCCCCCCCCCCCAAAAGCTCCGAAACAAAACAAAACAAAAAAAACTAAACAAACCAAAGAAAAAAAAAATCAGTGAAATCAGTTCAATGTTACAAATGTATTGTGAAGTAAATTAGATGATCAAATAATCCAAGGGATTATACATGGCTAGACGAAACAGAATAACAATTAAGGTGAATTACTGCGCCTTAAAAATGACCTCATCATCACAATAACAACCTCACGTTGGCTTCACTCTGGTATTACATTGTCATAAGCCTTAACTGTATGAACAATGAATTAAGGTTGTCCACCTGCTCAATGCACAAACATATTAGCGCGTTTCCCTCCCCCGCACCTTTTATCTGATGTTAAATGTGAGAGACTGCAAAGACTGGATGCGTGGAATAAGTTCAGATACTGTCGCGAGGAAAGGGAAGAAGAGGTAATTACCGCGTGCTCTACTTTCTCCCGTCCATTGTGATTTGTGTACTGTAATTAAAACATGAGCCCAGTAAAAGCATGCACTGCAGGGTGAAGCTCAGATAGGGAAAGGGCCCGGGGGGGTGCAACCAAGCTACTCCAACAGGCAATGTCAAGTGTGAATTTTTAATCAAAATTAGTTACCAGGAAGTTCCATAAACTGCAGTGTGAAATTTGGTAGGTTAGGTACACACTATATCCCATTTTTGAGCATGTGCTAGTTGTGGTCCGCGATTCTCAGCTCTTGTACGACGGTGATGGGCTACAGCAAATAAATACGTAAACAAATAATTAAAAAAAAAAGTGCTATCACACCTGATTCAAATTATCTGCAGATTACTGAGCTCCTTGCATCTTGGAGTGGCTGTGCTAGTTCTCGACGTTAACAAAAACGCACGGTCTATCAGAGAAACGCTGGAGTCGAGAAACGCTGGTCTAGGTGTATTCAAGTTTAAGTGACAAATCATGTTGAACTGACTTTCGATCGTATCGGAGTGGATAGGAGTAAACATGTGCGTGTGGCAGACAGATATCTGGACTTGTGATGGTTCGCGTAAGAAATGCATTTTACCAAATCCATTTTTAATGAGAATCTCTGCTGTTTGGGACTCACAGGGCCTGAAAGATTGATTAGACACATCACAGGGAATACATCATCCCCTTTCAAGGAGATACCACACACACAGCACGGAAATCCACTCAGTGCTTCTACATTCTGCGCTTGAATTGCGGTAATTATTGTGATATGAAACACATGAAGTAAATAACTGTTGGCTTTTTGTTTTGCACAGCGGAATTTGTTAATATCAGATCAGCTTGCTTTTTTACCTCTTTACACTTTCTAATCAGACTTTGGAAATGTACCAAAATGGTTGTTAAGATTTACCAGTCAAGGATCTGCGGTGGCATAAAACAGCCAACACAAATCTAGCTTTTTCACTTAGTCCTTTCCAGTCTCAGAGAGACAAACACTGAGAGACATTTTTGCAATTACCTTCTCTTTATTTAACAGGCAAAACAAAACCACACTAGAAAAGGCATTGGATCCATCATGTATTAACTGCATACTTTTATATTGTAAGACATAATATAGCCAGAGGTTTGACACTGCAAAACAGAATTTCAAACAAATTGACAAAATTCCTACAACATACTTGGCTTATCTTGCCCTGTATTAAGCAACAAAAGAAATATTTTAAAGCTATCATTGGATATTCTGCCTGTAGGTGTAAGATCTGTCTACACAGAGGACTCACCTGGATGTCCTTTTTTGTGCATCACAAACTCACAAAAATCTACCCTGCAGCGCTATTGGTTGTGAGGTCCTTGCATGCCCTTAAAAGCAGGAAGTTCTAGAATGTTTGGGTTAGAACACCAACAAATAGCCTACAGGCAAAAATCCCCTACAAGAGCTTTAAATAAATGAGCCATTCAACAAACCATACATATATCAACTTTGAACTTAAAATCCTCACAAGTGATATAAATTCATGCTGTGAGAGACTATTTTGCATCACAGACAGTTGTCCTGTTGCTAAGGGAAGCAGAAAAAGGGTGAGAGAGTTCATGGATTTTGAAGATGGAAAAAAAAAAAGTTTCAAACCTAAGTTTCTATGTTTCTTTTTAAATATCATACATTGAAGTTTTCTCTTTGACAAAAGAGCTCCGGTTATTGCAGAGACGTGCGTGCTCAGATGTGCTCGCAAAAAACAACAACAACACCCTCCTCTCCCCCAAAACAAACAAACAAACAAACAAACAAAAAAAAAACCCCCGTGGAGTTATGACGTCTCAGGATCCCCGTCTACTTCTTTTCCCGTTGTTTCTGAAACAGAAGCAACAATGTCAGCGAATGGTAAACAAACATTTCATCCAGTTTTGGGAACTTTTCATGAATTGAAAACCTTTGCAAATGTGTGGAGTTATTTAGCATTGCTCCCAATAATAGTGTTTGTTATACGGTGTTGCATTGCATTTCTTCTTATCAAATTGTTCTTAAAATGTTACCCCTTCTTCTTAAAAAGAAGCCTCCTTGCATTAGAGATACAGAAAATATACCCAGTAATGAACTGGCTGCTCAATAAATTTTGAGCTTTCAAACATTATGTACATAAGAGCTGTTAGAATTTTTATTAAAACACAATTAAAGTGCAACTGACAACTTTGTACAAGTCCAATGAAACAGAACAACAGTAATCCAAAAATACACAGGGTAATTATCCCAGTTATCAGAAAGCAATAAATCACCTTATGGAAGGAGCAATTTACAAAATCTTTCTGGCAAGCAACTTAATGAAATCATCACTAAAGACTGCTTGCCATCAGAGCAGTATGGTGCAAAGACATTGGATAGACTTATATGTGATAAATTTGTATTTCTCCTGAGTACAGAGTTTTCCCAATAACCGATTTAACACATTTATTTTTTAGAGAGTGTTTTCTGCAGAAAACACTCTCTAAAAAAGCAGAAGAAAAAGAATCCATCTTATTACAAACATTTTCCTCACAGTAAATCACGTTGATGTCTTAAAACAGTGGAGTAATCTCACTATTAAAAGGATCAGCCTTTTTTTTTCAGTGATCATACAGAGCTTGGCTCGGACTGGAGCCTATCAAAATGCACCATAACTAAGAGTGCATTAAAATTGTATAACCCCCCCCCTTTCTTTTATATATAAATATATGGTGGCCCATTATAAGCATTTACCATGCATAAATAATACAAGTGAGAGGATGCTCCCCTGACATTCACTGGGAACCATCTGTAGTATTGCCTAGCAACAAGTAATTAAGGCTGCATTGCTAGGATACCATTTTAGCCATACTGGGTACCGTAGAGGAGATATTGATTCCAGGAGGAGACAACTGCTTGGAATTTGTGTTAACACGGTGGTATAGTTTTCTGGAGCCTCAGGGCTCTTTTTAAAGTATTTTTGTACAGATTTGGTTCTCAAGCACAGTCTCTTGACTATGATGTTCTAATGACTTGATTTAACCACAAATAATTCAAGCAATCTGACTGCACAAATGTGCACTCCAACCAAAGTTAACAAATGCAAGAACTGACCTTCAAGTGCCCTCTGAAAGTTAAAGTTTTAGAGATCTCCAACAAAAATAAAAGAGGAATACATTGAAAAAACAGCAGGTTGTCATGTGTGAAACGTCCCTTCAAGCAAGTTAACAACTTGCACTGTCTGCAGATTCTGTCAGTTAGTCATGGAAAATCTCATGCAGAAGAAGATGCCAAGCGTGATTAACAACCAGAATCGCATGACACCAACCTCTTGGCAAACTGACATTATGGCACCGTCTCTATCTGACGCTGAAATTAATAATTTATACTCAGCCGAGTCAAGAATCCTCAGACACACTCTCAAAGTACATAAAAACACGAGACCTTCACAGGAGAGCCAGATTTTGTTAGGAACTCAGTGTGGCCAGTCATTGAAATGTGAAGCATGAAATGTGTTTAACCTGACCAATCCATTACGAGACGAAGGCCCGTCGCCTGCTCACCTCTTCTCTTGGCTTGTCGTCTTTCATCTTCTTTCTGGTCATGTGACCCCGAAAGCCGGCCTGAATCTTTGTAGCCGCCTTGTTCGCGGCGGGGTCATCTAGAGGAATGTCCATAATGTCCTCGTCCTGAGGTTGAGCGCACCCCTCCTAAATGTTAGAACGCAACAGAGGGTCACGTACGTCAACCGTGAAAGGACGACGCGCAAAGAGCAAAGGGAAACACGCTAACATTTTCACTCAAGTGTGCCTATTTTCAACCAGAGTACCCAAGGAATGAAACTGACTGAAATGAAAGCGGTGTAGCAGTAACTATTGGTGATACAAAAAATATATGTGTGGTAAAAAGCCCAGGACATTTCATTGAACAAGAATGATTTAAAACTTGCCAGGAAATTCTGGCAAACCACCAGCACTGTTAGTCAAGAAATGAAAAAAAAGAAAGAAAGAAAAAAAAAAAAGGTTGTACTTTTAACAAGCGAATCAACAAAAGCGATGACAACATTTTTCCGATTTGGTTCCATGCATCATGCCTATCAGCTGATTTAAAGGACCATATCCGTCCCATGTGAGGGTTCAGTTTCCAAAAGCTCATCTAATTTGCTGAGCCCATTGAGGGTTGAGTCTCCGTCAGGGGACGGAAAGTTGTAACCAAGACGAGCGTCAGAGTCAGTAAGTATGAGGCATGAACCTGGCAAAAAGGAAGCGTGATGCTCCTGAGAGGTTCCAACACTGTTGTGCAGAGATAAACAAAGACCTATTACACAACAAACAGATCCTTTTGGGCATACTGTATTCCGTATTCATGATCTGCTGCAGACAGACTTATGCATATATATTAACTGGAACATGTCAAGCTACTGATTTCTATGGGGGTGGTAGATTACCGCTTGCCTGGTACTATGGATCCCTAACCTTAGTTCTTATTGGAAAGGGAAAAAAAAAATTCTGCACAACCAGTCACAGGTTCTTGACAAGCACTGATATTTGGACGTTATTGTGAAGAAGGTCGTCTGAAAACTAGGCACACGACGGTGTGTGATCAGAAAGATTGCCATCGGTTTCAGACATGCAAATGACCATCTGTGTCACTGGTAACAAGTCATGTCTTCAAATTATACACAGTTAATTGCTGTTTCTAGAAAGTTCACTACCCTCCCACAAACACACAGCTCAAAGCCCACGCAGAGTGGCACGGACGACTTGTGTAACATCCCCCCCCAAATGCTTGAATTTCTCCTGTCGGGAAGCTTAAAACGCAGAGAACAAACAGCTTACAATTGTCAGGAATCAAAAGACTGTTTTGTCTTTTGTTGGTCTGGCTTACACAGTCTAGGATTTGGGTGATCTGTGTAGCACAACAGATGCAACAAAACACTGCAACAGATATGTCAAAAGCAGACATGATCAGTCAAAAGCAGTCCTAGCTTAGTTAGCGACTGAATTTATTTCAGCTGCAATGAAATCTTAAGACATTTGTCGAGAGACACAAAATCAGAATGCACATGAAAGTAAAGCTCACTTTAAGAAAAGATATTGTCACAATTTCCAACTTTGTGGGTAAAATGGAGGAGAGGGTGTTATAGTATAGTTGCTAACGTGCATAGGAACCTCCTTTCTTAAACCGGGCAGTTCCAATAGAAATTTCTGGAAGGAAATCTTACATTTCATAAAATGCTTTTGCGTCTCCTTTTGGCAAAGGATATCATCCAAGTAACTACACCATATTCATGATTTGTTGACTTGTCAAGAACCATTTAATAGAAATCTTTGGATCAATCATAATTTCAAACTGTACTTTATGACTCACAATTAAACCCAGTACCATCCCTTAACTCTGCCCCTTCCCCCGACCAACCACACACTGAAATCTGCCCATAATATATTAGATATAGTATATCACATATAGGTCCATTTAGTCCACCCTATTTGACTTATGCCCATTATTCAAATTCATATGCTGTTGCACGCTTTGGCTGACTGTTTGTTCCATTAACTTTCCCTGTAATATGCAAATTAAATGGATTTCCCTGTCCTGATGCAAAGTCACACAATGATTGTACTGTGAACAAAGGTGAACATGCTTGTATGTCAAAACTCGTTATCCAAAAATAGACAGTAATAAGAGTACATCCAGTCAGCAGGTTTGATAAAGATTCTCAAATGCTCTAAGTGCTGTGTACCTGTCCTATATGTATACCTGTCTCGAGCAGCTGTGTGTCTGTTCATTAGTGTATCATAATACAGTACTTCACTCATCTTATCAACTAATGAATTTCACTGAGTCAGTGAGAAATAGCACAAGAAAGAAGTGGAACGGTGATAACATGTGACAGAGTTCGTGTAAAACAACATGCATTTTCACTGCAGGGCTTTTCTTCAAACATCATCAAACTGCTATAATTATTACGTTGATACGTACCAGCCTAGACTTACATTCTCCGCACTTAAGATTCTGACATTTCCCTTTGCCCGATCATTGTAAACGACTAATATTTTAAAAACAACACAATGCAAAAGTTTGGTCATCCGAATTCAGATATTACTACCGTATACATTATATTATGCACTCTCGTCCAATTGCTGAAATTCGCTCAACTTTTGATTGGGCGTTATGTAACAGTTAGGACACTTATTTCTAAGACAAAGCGAATAAAGACCATATTTTGAAGCAGCAAAATTCTGTTCATGTCTGTGTAGCAACTAATATATTAAAAACTACCAAGTACACTCTGGTTCACAAGTACAGAAATCTTTTCGGACAAGAAATGACTCGCCTTACTGAATCAGCAGTGAAAGTGAACTCAAGTTTTTGGAAGCTGTACATACATGTAACTAGGGAAACTGCCACCGTAAAAATTTTACATACCTTTCGACAGTCCATGGCGATGTGATGAAAGTAAAACGTTAGTAAAAAACTCAACTCAGCAGTCGCCTAAAATGCGGTTGGGAAATATCACAGATTCAAGATTCCTATCTTCGAGCGATGTTCTCTAGCGCTCTCTGTATAGCTCCCTCTCTCCTTCTCAATATGATAGCGTGTTACAGCGGGTAATCTTATTCACCAATCAGCAACCATAGCAACTCAGGTAGCTCTTAACATCACTGAGAGGACCCAAACATCACGCATACAGTCGCATGACACTGTACGACATTTCGGCTCATACAATTATTCCTCTATGAACAAAGAGATGTGATTTATGAAGTCACAAAAATCACTCACGAAAGTGAAACACAAACATGTTTTGGTTGGTACAGTGTTACGCCAAAAGACAATGCTATACATATTTTTTTTTTTCCCTTCAAATTTCATGTGTAGTCCCCAAAATCATTATTACTAGTTTTAAAACTGGGTGTGGCGTACATAAAATTGCTCTCGATATTCAAATCAGTTATACTTATAGTACAAGTGATTTATTTCATTAGTGGGCACAAACGACTGACTGACAATTAAAATAAAATTCTTTCTCTTTTTTCTTTTTTTGTCTTTCTTTCTTTTTCTCTCATGTACATGAAAACAGGTTTTCCTAGCATACAGAATGTTTTGAACTGAGGTACATCTGAACTAACAGTGTAACGTTGTAATTCCTGGCAGGTACTATCTTGATATTAATTATAAGTAGCAAACTAAGGGATAGATTTATTTAAACCTTTAAGTCTCTATTGCAAAATGAATGGCTTGTGAAGATAGATATGTAGTGACACAAATGTACCAAGTGACCAAAAGCCATATTATCGATTCTGAATTTACAAAATGTGTTTGATAATGTAGCTTTGTCCCAGTACAGTCCTGAATAGTTAATGGAAGAACTGACAAAGATGCCACTTAGTTTGTCTGCTCTTGATGAATTATCTTTATTTATTTCCATATTTATTAAAACATTTTATTAACCAGTGTATTCATCAACAGAGATAACATGCACTATAGCCATGATCACTTTCAAACAGTATGGGCTTGATGTTTCCATGATTTTCACAACTTCATAAATGCAGAACATTCTGTTCATTTAAAAGTCCTCAGGCCTTGATTAATTAGCTGAACTAAAACATCACAGTAGTGCTGGCAGCAATACCATTGCTACTTTTAACAGTGCTGACCATATTAAATCCCATCTGTGTTTTTTTTTTTTGAAACATCTTTACACCTCAAAGTGGATTCAAAGCTTGGTTTCACTGGTGGTCCTCCCACCGTTCTGTGAGTGGCGCCACAAACAGATTAAAATCATCTTCCCGATTTGCTTCCGTATAACCTCCTGAATATTAACCTTTGTTTTGTTTTTTTTTAACTTTAAACTGTCATCAGTGCTTCATTATCATTTCCCTGATCTAACGGTTCCCTCGTGTACCCCTGGAGCACACAAGAGCTGAAGCTACTGGCGCTTGATGACAATTATTACGTAAATCAACATCATAAGTACATACATAGGAGGTATATAAAAATAACTGTGCATTATCTGTATTTTTGTGGTCTTTTGTGTAACATTCTGCTGTGTTATGTTGGTGGCAACTGGCAGACACAAAAGGAAAATATCCATTACTCTATGCATAGGGCTATTTTTGTAGTGCTATATCAAAATAGAACTTGCCATTAGGGGATACAGCCCATGGGATCCTGTAATACACAATTCCCTGCAGTTGCACGGAGCAGAATGGTGTCAGACTTCCCAGTATTTCAACATTATTTCTCACAGCTACTGCACTATGTCAGTATGCTATGACCTTCATGTAAAGCTCTCTCTCTCTCTCTCTCTCTCTCTCTTGCTTGCTCACTCTTTGATGTGTAGCTGATGTGTACACTGCACAGCTCAGAGCACTGTAATCCCATCTGACATTCATGTTTTGTGTTGGTGGGTGTTCTTCATATTTTTTAAAATTCAGACACACATGTATATTCCAACAGTGATAACTGTGCTAACGATGATTACTGTGCTACCTTTATAATGGTCTTTATGATTAATAAAAGGTTCTGTTTTGTGTGTGAGGAAATTTGCAGTGTTTCTATATCATTCAGAACTTCTTGGTTGTTTGGAAAGCACATGAAAATATAACAAGAAGTCAATGACACAGTAAGAATGAATATACTGCCATCTAGTGGTACTCTCGTGCAATGGACTGAGAAAACACTAACAGCCAATCAAAATTAAATAGTTAAATTTCAAGAACTGTATAAAGGTCCCACCACATTGCACAACATCACTAATGCAAAGAGGCACATTTCCAGGCACTCAGCTTATGGCAAAGAGTAGATTATAGATGTTCACATAATAAATATCAAAATCTGAGAGAGATATATTTTCCCCCTCCAGATTCTAATGATCGAACTCAAAACTTCAGCATCCAGAGATGGCTACGATGAGAGCAAAGCCAAAAAGGAGAAGATGATCTTGTGAGTAGCCTTGGGGAAAAGCAAAAAAAAAAAAAAAAAAAAAAAAAAGAGAGAGAGAGAGAGAATAGTTTGATAAGATTTCTTTGTATTCTGTCTATGGCATGGTATCAAATAAATACATGTTCATTGTGCAGCTTCTACGTCAGTTTTACAGAACGAGTCACCTGACATAAACCATACTGATGTAACACTAAAGGACATTTTATGATTAACTGATGTATATTTCACTTCATTAAACAAACGAATCTGGGGTAAAGAAACTTGACATTTTCCACTAAAAACATACCTGAGAGTTCTCCTCTGTCTTTTGGAGGAGTAGTTGAAGATTCTAAGCAAACAAGACATATATTAAAATAATTTTTAGTATTACAAGTGATGGTATGCTGGGTCAATAATTTAGCATCCAGTCCAGATTACAATGCTTCCAGAATGAACTCTAATACTCTAATATTCTGAAAGTGTACAAAGATGTCACCATGTTTTTAACTTGCGCATCTCTGAGAAGGTTGGAATAATGCATACAAAAGACCATTGATGTTCTTTCAGAAAAAAGCGAAGATCATATCTAAAGAGAACATCTAGAAGTCTCCGCACTTACCGGTGCCCAGAGTCAGGTCAACGGTAAAGTCGGAGAAATCGTGACGCTTGCTAACAGAGCAGGTATGAGTGCCGAAGTCCTCCTGTTTGACTTTGGCGATAGTGAGAGAAACGTTCCCTGGGGCGTAGTCCATGGAGTAGCCCCGGGTACAGTTGCGATACGCTTTGTGCTTGATGTAGTGGCAAAGGAGCTCGTGTTTTGGACCCCTCCACTGAACGGACAGTTGTTTGATGCTCCCTTTGGATTCGTACTCGTACTTACACGGAAATACGACCGTCCGCCCCACGGGAGAAAAGACCTTTATTGCAGTGACTGAGGTTAGGGGAACACTCATTAACATAAAATATAGAACTTCACTTAAGTGCCATGATTTAGAACTGCAATAATAAGTGAGAAAGCGTGTCATTAAAGAAAGCTTTGGAGGGCAAACATATTTCAATGAAACATCCTGCATCACCCATATTAAAAGACTGTTTTACTGCCTTACAGAGCTTCAGTAGACCCCACTTGCCATCAAAACAACCAGGCGATTCACATGATACACACTAAACTCACCGGTGCTACACTAAGTGCTGATTGCATTTACATAATAGGCGCTGATGAGAGAGTGGATGATATTAACGCTTTTCCAGGTTTAATACAAATCAACTCTCACATGAATAAATGCAGTTATAAAAGCACCACAAACCAGCAACCTCATGTAAATAACCGTACCAGTGTAGATATTAAGAGATATGAAGTAACTCTAGCTTTGTGCCTTGAAGGTTTTCTGCCTTGAAGCAACATTAAGAAATACGTTCTGAACAGTTGTTTTACAATAAAACATAATAACGCAATATATAAAATTTATTATGCACTAGCGTCATCTGAAAAAGATACACTGTCCATTTCATATAAACATTACAACAGTCTTATGTGTCAGTTAGAGATGAAAATGACCTACCTTTTAGAACAAAGAAACACAGTGCAATTCTCAGTATCAGGTCTGCCATTTTCACAAATTCCTATATGACACAAAGAAAAGAAACAATTACAGCATGTTTTTCTTAGCTGTAAAAAAGCTTCATCAACATCTTCACGTTATTGAAGTATTAAAAGGAAACAACGTTATGTTGCCTGTAATGACAGCAAAAGTCTGATATCACGGTGAATTTACTTTGGTTTTCAAAAACCTGTCTGGACATGCCACCATCATAATGTGCTTGATAATTCAATCCATGACTGGAAGGTACCTACCTTACCTTCCAAATGATATAATACAGTGAACCATCTCTAATTCAGTGTGCAGATGTATTCGGAAATATTTCATTTCATAAATGAATTCAGTGCCCTACTTTATGGAAAAGTTCCAGCAATTTTCCATTTGCAAATACATAAAACGTGAAAAAAATGGACCAAGTTTCATGATACTTTCTTGTTCTCTGTTTTCTCTCTCTCTCTCTCTCTCTCTCTCTCTCTCTCTCTCTCTCTCTCTCTCTCTCTCTATCTGTTCCAACCTAACTCTCCCTCTGGCTCTTGCTTGGAGAGTCCAGCTGACACTTGGAGGTTTCACTTTAGTTTGCACCTCTCGTATGCATTTTTCTGCATTTCATTTTTTTTTTCAGAAACACCTGAGGAGGTCAGGTCCTGTTTATACAGAACATAACATAAAATGCATTCATATAGTCAACACTGACAAGGATGAGTCATCCAACTCTGCTCCAAATAGTATCCCAGAAATAAACTGCAAATAAACATATCGACTGGACAGACAGCAGACCCCCCCCCCCCAACCCATACACACACACACACACACACACACACACACACACACACATATACACACATACATGTACGCACGCACACACACGCATGCACACGTGCACACACACACACACACACACACACACACACACACAATTAGATGAGTTGTAGACTGCATAAATAATACCCTTTTCTCTGCTAACAAGGACTCACAATAGGCAGGCAGTGTTGTGGTGTGCAAGTTCAACCCACAGGCAAATAAACAATACCCTCAGTCTCAAGCAAACAAGCACGAGCTTTGCTGTGGGTGTGGGTTGAACCATTGTAAAACTGAGACTTTGTTATGGTGTTGTACAGTCAATGTGACAGGATCATATTTCATCATCATAATTGTATAATATGAGGTATAGAATTGTTAAACGATTAAGTTTAATGAAACGGCCAAAGGATGATGAATTGGGAACAGGCATGAGTTATTCCTTTCCTGATTCATCCTTCTCAGGTAGAAATGATCAGAAAAGGCTGGTTTCTGATGCAATTATTCAAATTTTTTAGGATGAAACTTCAAAAAGAATTCTCGACACAAGCACTAATGATTTTTCAAACACAAACGAGCAATTTTGGACATTTCGAGGACAGAACCATTTGATGAACTAATATTGAAAAGACTTAAAACATGACCTCCACGTTCATTAAAGGTGTGTTACCTCCAGCACAGGCAAATTTGTTCCGAAATTAATCGCGTTTAACGGTAAACTGTTGACATTTTAGGATCAAAGGGATCTCAGTCCTTTGAAAATGGCTCTAAGACGTAAGATTATTAAAAATTGCTTTATTTTATGAATAGCTTCCATTCAGTGTTATCTCATCATCTCAAAATTCAGTTAAAAAGGATATGATATGCTATTCATTAGAATTGACAGTCCGTCATCATACGTTATCATCTCAGCAAGTGTCGCTGGAAACATTTCAGACAATCTCAACAACAAAAAGTCATTTTGATGAGCGATGAGAGTCATTATTACTCATTTGACACTCAGAGCTGCCCGTTTGTAGTCAATCACTTTCGCTGTGTATGAATCCTATCTTTTTAAAACTAGACACGCGGTGGGGTGTGAAGTCGGAGGCTGCCGCTTCCGCTTCACTGCTAACGATGAATCTCGGCTAATTTCCTCGCCGCTGTCATTAGACCTCAGCGCCGCGGCCCATCACTCCTGACCCCTGACAGAGAGCCCTGCAGCCTGCGCTCGCACCGTCACTCCCACGCGCAGCTCCTCGCGTCATTAGCCGTGCTTCGCTGAGCAGAGAAATCTAGGATAGCTGTCTGTCTGTCTCTTCAATAGTTTTACTGACAACTCATCCTGAGGAGAGGTATAAGGTTATGGAATCACACCACACACTGTCAGCTTTTACCAAGTACAGGTAAAACTAACGCCCCTCCAGTTACACAACCGTGCTATACACCATGCTCTCCACTGGAGGGCAAAGTAGGCTCACAAATTCTATAACTGTCTGCCACTGTCCAGGTACTCAATCCATAATAGCATTTGTTTACACAATTAATTTAGAGGGATGCTGACAATGTCGATGTGTGTCCTATATCCATAATTAGACCTCATCAGATTGAAAATCTGAATTACAATGTTGTCAGTTACTGATGAGGCATTTTTGAGTCCTCTGGATGTACTCCTGTCATGGCAGGCATCTTGTGTCACCTTTTAATAAAGTTCATTAGACTGTCCATGATTCCACACTGATGCATATTAACATTATCCTCATTATATATGCACTGGCCCCAACCTGTGAGTGCTGATGAGACAATGTCAGCGCAATGAGACATAGTGGAATAAACAAAACACACACAAACGTGTAGAAACACAAACACACACACACACACACACACATACGTACTTCTATCTATGTGAGGACACTCACTGACGTAATGCATTCCCCTAGCCCCTTACCCTAACCTCAACCATCACAACTAAATGCCTAACCCCAACCTTGACCCTAACCCTAACCTAAACCGAATTCTAACCTGTACCCTAAAACCAAGTCGTTATACTCAAGAGGCCCTTTGAAGAAGTGAAGACAAGCCAAAATGTCTTCACTTTCCCAAAACTGTCCTCACACCCAAGGTCTAAAACTTAAACTAGTTCTCACAAGGATAGCTGTACAAGTACACACGCACACGCACACGCACACACACACACACACACACACACCAAAAAAACCCAGAAACAACAAAAACAGAATGTTCCTCAACTTTAAAATTTAAAATAAAATTTAAAATTTAAGTCTGATGCGTGGTCTCTCTGGCAGAGTTCTCATAAAAATTTTAAAAAGTCCTACAACTCAACAATTTTTGCTGCGGGGCGCTTTAAAATTTCAGGTTGGATTGACCTTTAAGTAGGTGTCCAAATATCTCACCCTTACTGACGCCTTGTGACACCAGACTGCACCTCAAAACACAATCCCCTCAATATTTATCTGACACTTACAGCAGAACTATAACTTCTGTTAGGATTGTCAACAGCTATTTTTAATACTGCATTAGCAACAAATATTTGCCTCAGGCAAAGTTTACAAAAGCTGCAAAGGGTATGGACATGTTATGACAATAATCACATATGCTTACAGTCAACAAATTTATCTCAGCAGTTGTTTCAGGGTCTATACAAAGTATACTTTTACAAGAGTAATCATAGGAGATTGATCGGATGCATTCTCTGCTTCTGATGCACATTGACAGGTTAACATTAGTTGTGCTAATCAACAGGTCCTATGTTTAAAATAATTCATATTTAAAATAACATGGAATCAAACAACACAAAATAGCATGTATTTAGTAGTTTGTAGTACATAGTTAGTTTACATGATATAGTTATAGTCCAAAGAACTTAACAGTGGGCTAACCTTCTAAAAAAGGAATCTTGCATTGGTCTGATTTTGCAGGCAATGGGTAACGAATGTCTAGACCAGTGAAGGCGGTTAACTCAGAGTTTACACACAGGTTAGAGAATGTCCACTAAAATGTATCGTATGTTGTCTGGGAGTTAGAGATATGTTCATCTAAAGTTATTACTGAGGCAGCTTACAGGTGCGATTCATTCCCACATACAGCACGACGAAGCATAAATTCCAAGAATGGTGCTGGTATTTTGAGTGGGATTACATTAGAAAGAATATAACTGTGTGGAGTGATAGGCAGCCATGCTAAGGGGATTAGATGGATGGCACTCCAGACATGAGTTGGGCAATTTATTGACGGTAAACCAATGACTGAGATTAAAGAAAATCAATCCTATCTGGACAACAACATATTTATTTATATGGATTTTGCAGCAGCAACAGGCTATTCTTTTTACAGCGGAGCATTTCTGGAGGAAAAAAAACAAAAAAAAAACCCCACCAAAAGGTCACAACGAGATATTTTCTAATCACCAACTTTTCAATATTCTGTATCTAGGTTGCAGCTTAACTACCCATGATACACAGTGGGTGGGACCGACTGTTGCGTCCTATGACTTTATGCAGCATTAAATCTCTTTGAGACCAAAAAAAAAAAAAAAAATGATTTGACAGCAAGGAATAAGCACAAAAAACGACAAGTGAGCTCTCACAGCTTTAAATATCATATGCGGTAAGTGCCAGCGCTGTTAGCTTGCGGTCTTTCAGCGTGTCAAGTTTACTTGGGAAAAAAAAAGAGGCGGAAAAAAAATAGGTGGATCACAAAAGCTGTGCTGGCTGATTTGGGGCCTCAGCATTTTTTTTTTTTTGATGATTTAATATTGCGAGAGGGAAAGGGACTTTGATATGCACATTGAAAATGAGATTAACGTGAAGCTGTTATTTTGAATGAGGACAAATGTCTTGGTTTTCGATGTGCCGCTGCCTTCGTGCAGTTTGAACACAGCACTGCTCAGGTCTCCTGAGGTTGTACTCAGGCAACTCCATTTACAGAGAAAGGTAAATTTCATGCTCTGCTACACTGACTCAAAAGGTATGTTAAAGGGTGGCTTCTTGAGTTCCTGAATTTGGTCATGGTTTGGTCGACTGGTTTATGAACAAAAAGGAGGTCGGAAAAAATGGGTAGATCTGTTTTAATTTTTTTTTTTTTTTTGGGAGAATTGGGCTGCTGGAAGCCAGGCCTGAAAGTGCCTCTCAAATTGCTAGCCGCCTTTCATAATAGAGGTGTTTCATGTAAATGTCATAAACAAATGTTTATTTATTTATTGCCATTTCACACTGAATCAAAATTAAATCTCCTCTTGGCAGGCCCCTAATTTAATGATACGTTCAAGTACAATCAGGATGTTCTTTTAAAAGTCACAATTACTTACTGCAAGACCTTTAATAACCATTGTGATCACGTGCCATTTAAAACTCAAAAATCAATGTAATAAATGTCAAAATGCATGTTTTTATGAAACAAGCAGGTAATCACTCGCCAGCCTCAAACCCCATTTCTATAACGGTGTCTTTGCGTCCCACACATTTTTTGACAAGAATCAAATTTAAGTGCAGGTGTTGAACGTACATTATATTAGAAAAGGCATGGGAGCATACAGTATGTGTGGTGAAAATCCCTGTACTCTTGTACTCAGGAGAATGAAGATAAAGATTGGGAAAGGAGGTCTTTCCTAAGGGCAGGTGGGATGGACATTCCACAGAGAAGTAACCATGGTGATGGTGTCAGTAGAACAATGGTCATGTTCTTTTTTTAAACAGTCCCTACCCCCCCCCCCCTCCACCCTTCCCCCACTAGGACACCTTATTTTACAGGAACAAGTCAGACATTATTTCTTATACCCTGATATGAACATGAGTTCCTGAGATAAAACGATGTTAACAATACAAAAAAAAAGAAAAGAAAAAAAGATTGCTCTCTCTCTCTTTGTCTGTCTGTGTGCAGGGTTTCAGTTTTAAAGGTTACCACAAGAGCTGGAGCCATTTGTTCTAACCATTTATGGCAGTAACATGGGCCCTGTGTCATCTTCCTCCAGTCATATGACTGTAGGCCTACACAAGGGAAATAGTCGAGGAAACAAAAATATAAGCCACTTCCAGATAGTGTTTTATTGGAGTTAAGTCTGTTGATCATTTAAGCAAGTGGGCTTGCTCACTGGGGATTTAGGCACTGATCTCTGTAAAGCAGCTTTGAGACCATTTTTAATTGTAAAAAGCGCTATACAAATAAGCTTGATACTTGAACAAGCAGATAAAAAGCAAGAGCGATATGCATCACCCCTCCCTTTCGGGAAGAACATTCTGCCCCAAATTTTGCCACGCATGTACTGTATTCTTCTGAGGATAAAATGATCGCAGTTTAGAGACTGAACACAGAATCCATCCATTAGCGACGTATTACGTATTATAGCAGCGATGAGTGTGAAAAGGTGGACAGGAAAGTGTGAAATGCTGTTTCCTCGCAAAAATTCTGAATCAATGACCCCCTGTTAATCATGCCTTCCTGCCTAACAGAACGCAAGCCACCTGCTCCAAGAATGAGAGATTCTCCGCAGTCGCTTGTTTATTTCAGTTTACACATCACTGGCCCATAGCCTGGGACGTTGTATTAGAAGTGATCCTTGAAAGTTGGTCCTCAAACCACTTGAGGACCAAGCAAATTGTCTACCATACATTTGCATCCCACAAACTTACCGCAAAATGTTCTCAATGAGCCATAACGCAGCCTGAGGTGGAGTGAGACTATGATAGAGTATTGAATTTTTACTCTTAGAGTTTGCTGATCAGCTTTTTTGTCTTTTCAAGTTTGTAGGGGTGAACAGAGGCCGTGTTTGGGCTGGCTGTGTTAGCTGCGTGAAATAAGTTGGCAAAGAGCGAGAGCTGGCACAGAAGAAATTTAAAAGACGGGAACCCATATTGATTTGTCACTCAATTTCTCCCTTGAACAAACTTTCCTTTTTAAGTTGCAGCAAAGAAAGGGGGAAAAAAACCCCAAACAAACCCAACTGTGATTGGCCAAGTTCTGAAACACCACACATCCTTTGTTGGAATAAGTGTAAGCGTTTCAGAGCAGCTGTAGAAAGAAGTCAAAAAGCACCATTTGCATGCTTTGATGTTAAATTCCAATTTAAAAAAAACAAACAAACATTACTGGCAATCAAAATAAATGATATGAATGTCTAAAGTGAAATTATGTGAATTCCTGTTTTCTTTTTTCTGCAAACGGCAGGTGAACATACTGCCCCTCTACAAGGTATAGTGCTGGAAGCTGGCTAATGTAATCAGTAGCAGTTCTCTGAAAATGGCAGTAACCTACTTTCCATTTGCTTTTTCTTTCTCCCCCTCCTATTTTATTAGTCACTTATCTGGGTGCTTCTGCTCTGTGTGCCCTGAAAGAAACACAGTATTGTAGTCAATGCTTGGAGCAGTCTGTATGAGGAATAAGATTATCGCAACTATTTGACTGCAATAGGCCAAAACAAAGAGATCAATTATCAAGGATCAAAGACCAAAGTGACACTGAATCTCTTCAAAGAGAGATATATAATTGATTTCATTCACAGATATGAATGAAAACCACAAAAGACATGGCGAATACATACATTTCAAACCCAGATATAGCTTTGTTTGTTTGCTTGTTTGTTTGTTCTTCCCTTTTTTACACCGTCATAATTAAGACTAACGCAGAGACAGTGAAACGTTTTGAAATCGGAGATTATTCTGATGCGACAGACAATCAATGCTGATTACTTCAAACAATGCGTTGTAAAATGATTTTTTTGCTGCTCGTTGCCATAAACCCTTCATTTCGGATACCCTTAATTCCCGCAGAGCCTGCCAATAGGGGCATCAATCTTCCTCCCTCCGACAATTATTTATGCTTTTCACACCAGCTCATTTGTCATGTATACGGGAATACAAGGCTTACTTTGCAAGTGTTCAATGTGACTAATCTAATTTAGCGCAAATTTTTCAGTCGAGCAGCTGCACCATACAAATGCATATGTCTGTATTCTCTCGTAGAGATAAGACCGCTCTCACGTATGCATGTCATTAGACACTGGCAGAGGGCTTCGCTCAGATATTCAATCTGAGAATGCTATTCGATTTGGACGAATCCTCTGCAGCAGTATGTCTTGGAGAGTGCCTGCCGGTGACAACATGTTTTTAAATTCAATGACTTGATAAATGTGTAATTAAAATTTTTTACTGATGAGATATGGCTCGCACAATTAAGCTGTAATGAGACTCATTGTAATTCAAAATATCCGCCGGGAAGTAATAAAACGTGAGAGGAATTATGTATACGTTTGGTGAAAGTAAATATGCACAAAAAGACATGATAAATATTTAGCTAAAATTAAAAGCCCCGGTTACACCTATTTTATGGCTGTTCAGGATATCGATGTCGCCCACTCTGTAGATTGATACTGATATTTATTAAGTCGTGAGCCCTCGTATTGATCCTCAAGGCGAGAGGTATTAGCACGGTATTCCGTGTTAGCAAAGCTCCTTCTGTTTGTTTATGGTTTGGAAAAATGGGATAGAGGTGAGGTCTCTGTGGTAAGAAAGGTTCTGAGTTCACAGGCTTCTATTTTAACGTCACTCCACATGCTATCTCTAAGGCTCCTGCTTCTCGGGAGAGCTCCTTCTTTGGTCTCAGAGTGTTGCATTTGGCATTAAAAAAGATCTAGCACAGATCTATGTGAGATTGTCTCCGCTTCAAACACACACCACTCCAGGGAATCACGCGGCTTTCAGAAAGCTCGCGAGTGTCCTGAGTTGACGTCTTTACTAAGGATATAGTGGTCTATCCAGTGACTTGTTATCTGGAAACATGAAAACAACAGATTTACTGGTATGAGGTGGTACTGGTACGAATTCATACAGTCACTTACAAAGTTGCACAGAATGCTGCCAATGACATTTTATTGGGTTTGTTGGACCAGTTGAGACCAGTTGTATCCGACTGAAATAAATAGCAGATAACGCCACTGCCCATAGCTCTATAGGTTTAAATGGGTTTTAAATGGTTTCAGCTGGTATTCTTGACTGCGCAAACCAATAGAATTTCAAAACCTAGTTGGATCCAATTGAAACCAGCCCAGACCATTTGAGACCAATTCATTCCAATAAACTGGCTACTGGATTTTCAACTGGAATTTCCAAGTCGGAAATGTTTTCTAGTGTTATAAAATTCCAAACAAAATATTCCTCTGGAATAGAATAACTTTAATGTAGCATCTGTGTGAACAGTTTGTAAAAGGCTAATTATTTTTCCAAATGTATTCATCCTCTGTCGAGATGCTGATGTCGGACAAATCATTGTCTGCTTGGGAGGGTAGCTACTAGCATTAAAAAAACTGACTCGCAGGTGGTATGTCAGATCACCTTTGAGGAAGAGATTTGTGAGGTTCAAACCTTAATTTTCGCTTTCAGTTTGGAACATTGTCGGATTCAAATGAAGACCTAACAAATACTTCACAGACAAATAAAAAATCTCTGTGTGTCATTGGTTAAAGTGAAAGACAAAATTAAACACTATACAGATAAATCCACAGTGAATTGTCTTTTGCTCAAAGTTTGATAATATAAGTTCATGTCCTAAACACAGTACATCTCTCCCACTGTATTGACTGTTAGCCTCTCTTAACTTATGTGTTGGGGAAATGGCATATCAAAGAAAATTTGGTTGTTGCTTTTTCTTTCACCTTACTGAACCTTTTTGATTGTTACTATGGTGAGAGATGGAGACAGACAGTGCTGAAGAATTTATTAAACTTTGAAGCGTTTTAACTACCCTCCTTCAGAACTTGTCAAAACACCCATTGAGTTGAAGGCCGCAGTTAGTCAGGCTCCTTTTTTCCTCAATAACCAACATCCTGGTGACTCACTCTGCTCCAAGGAAAATTTGACTTCAGTAACACTGCTTTAGACTGAATGTACTATGTGTTTTATTGTAAAAAAAAAAAAATGGATTGAAGACCAGTGATAAAAAAAACAATCTCAGACAGTGTTAGGCAGTTCTTCAAACATGAGAATGAGCGGCATTCATTTTGAACCTTGCTGTAGGCAAAATAATAAAATAGAAGTCATTTGATGCTGTGAGGCAGTTTGTCGTGACAGGACCCTGAGAAAAACACTGAAAAGTGCAAGGTCAGAACTCAGAAATGTCAAAACAGTCCTCTCTTTGGACTCCGAGATGTCTTATAGAGAGTTAACATACCTCTGCATGGAAAAACAGAAAGGAGCAGATGTCATTTCATCAGAAAAACTGAATTCAGAAAACCAAAAAAAAAAAGAATTTTCTTTTTAATCTTTACCTCATAATAACATTTTAAACTTTTCACCTTCTAAGCCCAGTGTATCTATCTTTATATATCCGCTTTTGAAACAGACCATCAATAAAATATCCATCCCAGGCATTAGGTTAAGTTGACGGTTACCCGAACTTTTGAAACAGATTAAATTACAGATATATGCATCAGAGTTTTAGTGGTGGCGATTTCAATTCTTTCAATTCGCGCCTAACCCTAGCCAATGACTAATTAAGTAACAATTATCATTATGTTGTTTTTTTTTTTTCTGGAAAGGCTTCTCTGTCAGTGTCCATACGACAATAACAAAAACAGAATGAAATACATGAAACATATGGTCACTCTTATATTCCACTCTTCAGACTTCAGCTACCGAATCCCACCCCCATTGTCCCCACGGTTTGATCCGCTGGACTTCAAACACCATCATGTTTTTTTTTGTTTTTTTGGAGGGGGGGGGGTCGCTGCATACAAAGTGAATCCTTAAACAAAAAGAACATTAATGATTCCCCTCCCAGGGTCCATGGAGAGGTGGAACAGCTAATAACACACGGCGAGGCAGCTCGTTTTGGCTTTGAGGGCGCTGTGACGTACGGGCTATTGTTAAATTAATTAACACCTGGCTGGCAGCACCATGATAATCCCACACCTTGTGTGGGGAAAAATAGAAAAACAGCAACACTGGAAGAGAAAGCTCCAGTAAGTGATTATTCTCACTGAAGAGGTGATCAAACCAACTCAGATGTGCAACAAGTGTTGTTAGGGTTGCCATAACAAAAATGAATACTGCTAGAGTCATGAAATCAATTTTTTTTTTTTTTTTAGTGTTCTGGATAAAATGATTTTTAAAAATGTGAAAAGTAGTGGAATAGCCATCTAGTTAGGATGTTTTTTTTCACACAACATTATTGTTATTAGTTATTATTATGTACATAGTGATTCTTATGGACTGCTTAAAAACCAGAAAGGAATTTCCCGATTTTCACGTAGTTAACCAGGTGTTTATTAGGCTGTCACACAATATGATATGTGCTACAGGGTGTTTTCACAGTTGATACAGGAAAAAAGAAAGAACGCAAAGCCCCCTAGGGAAAAAGGGTCCCAAGCAGCATTTATACATTAAATATTTTATCTCATACCTCTTCGGGCATGTCTGATGATTCCCTGATCAAATGCAAGGCCAAAAAAAACCAAAAAAAAAAACGCCTCAGCTATATGTGCGGTTCTCCTCAAGCAAGACATAACTGTCACCTGCAGAATCAGAATATCAGTCATGCAGGAAATATCCCGACACGCAGAGTGACAACAAAGATCTATCATACCGAAACGTGAGGCTTGTCACTCACTGCAGGACCAATATTTGCGTGAGCCTTTAAAACCAGCAATCTGTCTGAGCCGTGGCACAACCATCAATACGACCCCAGAGATTTTCCAGCGGAGCTTTCTGGATGACAACTGTAAGGGCGCCAAACTTTCTAAAAAAAATGATAGAAAGGAAAGGTAACTTGACAGAGGCTGAAAGAGTGTTTTTTTTTTTTTTGCGTGCGTGCGTGCGTGCGTGTGGTTACATTGTGTGTGAGCTTTGATGAACTGTCTGGGACCAGTAATGATTTGTATGAGTTCATCTAGCTCCATTGATGGAACACAGAGCAGCGCGCAACAAACAATTATCGTTTCTTGTACGTTATCTTCGTTTGCATGCGTATTCTGACGAACAACATTATTTGAAAAACGCAAGCAGTGAAATCGGAAGTTGGCTTCCGCGCACGGTTGTAATGGTGATCGGATGATGTGCAAGTAATTGTATGTGCTCTTATAGTGATGTGTCCTCCTCAGAAGGTATACCGCCTAGTTTCACCGAGGCACTCTTATCAGCATTATGTGACGTTTAATGGGACTGATCCTGTAATACGTGGTTAATGGATACAGACGGATTTTGATTTGAAATTCACACACACACACACACACACACACACACACACACACACACAGACAGGCACACACACAGCAATAGGCAATCCCCATAAACTACATCAGAAAAGGAGGGACTTCAAAGACCACACACCATGACTAGCATGATGTCACATGGCCCAGGTGAGGTTTAGAGAGGGCTTTAATTTGCCTGTCAGGTCTCCTGTGGGGCTCAATGGGGCTTAATATGATCAAGGACCTGTAAAAATAGAAACAGCAGACCAATCCCAATACTCTACACTGACTGGTTTGGACAATGGATGCAATGTCGTAGAAGATATGTATCTCCAGCATGTGAATGATGGTTATTCACATGAGTCCCCTCTCTCTCCTCTTAGAGTGATTGTCATATAAAGGACACCTAAGAAGTCCTTCCCATGATATTTAACACTTCAGATGGCTAAGGAGTATATGTGAGATGGTTTTACATGAGCTTTACATGTATTCCCTCGGGCGCGGTGTTTCATATGCATTTGAGCCGGAACGTGCAAACAGAGGGGTTTCGACGAAATGACGCAAGCTGCTATCTGACATTTCACTTTATGAAACGTAAATCCGCATGTATTGATGAGCGTTCTCAGGGAGGAAAAGTCACTCTAATATGTTTAGCAATATTTTCTAGTGGTACATACATATCCTCAAAACAACTCTGTTAGAGGAGATGCTCTAAGAACTTTAAGTTGTAACTGAATTCATCCGTAACTCTTTCTCCTGAGTGTGTTTAGGGTAAATCAGAAGGAAAGAATGGAACAAGGTTGAGTTTGAACCAGTGTTGCTCCAGTATCTTTGAGTGCCATCAACTGTAACATACTTAAGAATAAGAAAAAAAAAGCACCTGTTTTCAAAAGAGATACTTCAACATAGCCAGATTGACTTGGACATTCATCTTCTTATAGAGTGTATGTTTTTTCTATCCTCAAAGAACCTATTTTCCATCTCTATAGGTTGTTTATTGTTTATTGTTTATTGTTTATTGTTTATTGTTTATAGGATCCCCATTCGCCAAGCTGTAGAGCCTCGCTATTCTTCCTGGGGTCCGAAAAGTAAAAAAATAATAAAAATCAAGTTGAAAATACATTACACAGCATGAAACATCAAAGTCAACAAAGCCAAATGCAAAAAAAAAAAAAAGCAACTACAAGGACACAAGATGAATACTTTGAATAAAAAGGATAAAAAAACACACCAAGTCATTGTGAAGTTGAGAACACAATTACTTATACACCGTCATTTTCCAATACTGAAACCCAGCCGTGCTTCACAAGTGACTACATATTTCCACATATTCATTTTCTGAATATGTTTTTTTTTTTTTTTCCATTTCAGCTTTCAGACCTCTCACGATCTGACCTGATCATATTCCCATTAGCGGTCAAAAGATGCTTTGCAAGCAGATCTTAAATGAAATCCTGTTGTTTACAGCCAATCAAAAAACCTTGTAAAGTTAAATAATGTCAGGCATGAATTGAGTGATAACAAAGGTCTTAAGGTCACTGTGGGGTTTTTTTTATCCTAAGATGTTGGGAAAAAAAAAAATCCTAACACGCTACAGAAAATAATTAACAAGAGAGTCGGATACACTTACAATCGGGGAGATGAATTATCACGGAAAACTTAGGCAGTAATCATAAAACACTTCTTTTGAACTCTTGTGACCAGATATAAGCAAAACGAGTACCTGGGTATGTACATGACAAGAGAGCAGTGATGAGAGCACATTGCCCCCCCCCCCCCCCCCATCCAATCTGTTTCATCTCCATCCAATCTTTCTCTACCCAATCCCTCTCTTCTTGCTGTACCATAACAAGGAGTCGGAGACAGTTTGTGCAGGTGTGTGTCTGGTGCAAATTAAGTGCTAATTCTTGGGGATGAAGCAGCTGCTTCTTCCGCGTGTCATTTGTTACTATGAAGTAGCAATCAGATACTCTTCAGAAAGGTAAAGCTACAGAGACCTGCGTGCTAAGACATAAATATCTCAAATTTCCCAGAGGATCTGCATCCTAGATTGGTATGGTACAATAACAAGATGCTGAGCTCAAAGATTTTTTTTTTTTTTTAGCAAGTTTTCTTTTAAAATCTATCTTTATGTCTTATAAAGAGGGCTATTTATTATATGCAATGAGATGTAACAGAATCTACTGAATTCAATGTTAAAAATAATCCGGCTACAACAACAAAAAAGTTAAATTCTGTCCTTTGTAAGGCCAAACACTATAACCGCCTTTTAATTTAATTTAAACAAATCTTTACGTTGCCTTTTTCAGTGCACCGGGTTTATTTTATGGTTGTTATAACTTCAAAGGGGTATACACCAATATAACTACCTATTTTCACATGTGTTAATGAAATTATTTACTGTACATATGTCTATTGAGCCACCGTCAACCTATGCTTACATGGCTGATAAACAAGACACCATATAATACATACATTCACATGTATACATATATGTGTGTGAGTGTGTCTGTGTGTGCGTGTGCTTTCAACATTTCACATAAGTACCATTTCACATAAAGAATAAGTTCCCCATTTAGCTGCATTAAAATTCACTCAGCTCTTAAATAGGTAGTTTGAATTCATGTCAGCTTCACTACAACACTTTATGGTCACAATTGGAGCTACTAGAAAAGACGTGTATCAAATTTCAGTGGGCTGCAGACAGCAGCAAGTTTCCTCTCATGTGATCACACTGTTTTACTGGTGGCAGAGAAATACTCCTCCTTGGAGACGAGACCAGAGTGGGGCGGAGCTGTCTCTGCTCCTCCAAATAGAACTGGTCTGATAGGGTCAAAGAGATAAGCAGTAAGCCATAGCTGAGTTGTTTTAGATGGCTTTGGAAAGCGTGAAAACGATAACATTAGAAAGAGGCTGGCATGGACTTTTGAGTGAACAATACTGGAATACTGAAATACAGAGACGGTCACAGACAGTCAGAATCACAGATTTCACAATTTTGCCACTAAAGATACTAAGTTTTTTGGCAGTTATTCAGACTGTGAATGATAGTGTATTGGTAGCGTGTGTTAAAACACTGGCTCACACAAGAATCCAATTATTAATGTGAGCGTAACAGTTTGGTACCAGTTCACTTTGGTTTACTTAATACTGAGTTTGTGTTAATCAAATGAATTCTTTTTTTAATGAGGCCATAAGCGGTGAGCAACACCAGTTGTATTTGCGTATGGGATTGTTTCATTTATACTCCAGTGTTAATAACTGTTTTATCCACACACAATCAAATTAGTTTGTGGTCTATGTGCTGCATTTGACATTTTGGGCTCACCATGCTAACTGCAGGTACAATATTTGTGGATTGTTCATTCATACATTTACTAATATACCAAACAAACAAATAAGTGTTTGCTTCATTATGCTCATACACTTGTTTGCACAAATGACAAAAATCAGGAATGAGAAAATGAAGCCACAGTAGGTACTTTACATGAACAGGGAACGACACTGATTAGCATTTTAATTTCTCTAATGAATTTACCTCAGAAGAATCACCCTCTTTTTTTTTCCATCACCCTTGCCTGAAATTATGATTGGAATTCAAGCAACAATGCATAGAAGATTACTGATAAGAGATCATTGTGATAATGGATTAAGCTTTTAATTTAACACGTGTAATACATATTTAATCAATGTCAGTTTTAAGTATGCTTTGATGTCTTTTTTTTTTTACAAATGATACTTAAGATGAAATTTGCATATGTTTTTCCTCTTCATAAAAACATGATCATAGGCAAATTTGATTGGCAGTGGATATGCTCAAAACTGAATGACTGAAATCAAGAAACCTTTAGCAATAGAGCTATTTCTAAATACACAGAATGATTCAAATCAAGTCAATCAAGTGCACGTGTAAAGTGAGCACATGTACAATATAGCATCTACTTAAGCTTGTCTTTCAAACAGGGACACGGAAAAAAAATCATTAGAATTGCAGAAAACCATAATTATCATCCATCAGAATGCTGGACTGCAGCAATTGGTTGCCTATTTAATAGTATTCCCAGTGTGTGTTGCATAAAAATAAACAATGTAAATAAAAAGCAGAGCAAGGGAGAGAGAGAGAGAGAGAGAGAGAGAGAGAGATGTCCCTGAACAGGGTGTCTGGAAACAGCGGGGTACTTATGATCTTCTACAGTTGGTGTGGGCACACATAATTCATAGGCTTCCAGCTGAGTGTTCCTTCCAGCAATCTCCACGCCTGCTCGCTGCCGTTAAAGTTGCCTCTTTGGCACCTGATGCTGGTACTGGCTTTTTGTCTAAGCCGAGATGGGTGCAGGCCAGCGGAAAAAAAAAAAGATTGCGTTTATTATATTGATACTTTTGTCCTATGTACTAGAACCCAATGAACATCCTGGAGAGAGAGAGAGCCTGGGGTCTCAAAACAAGAAGTTAATGAGGAATACATTCAATGAATTTTAGCTGGTTTGCGTTATTTAATAATATTTATTTCACGAGCCGAGCGTGATAGATTCAATCACGGTGCAAATTCTGGGTGAGTTAAAAAAAAAAAAAAAAAAAAAGAATATGTAAACAAATGTCTTTTTGGTTTTAAATTTGGTTCAGCCTTTGATGTACACTGGTTTCCCTGGGACTGTTTAACTGTGTGTGCAGGGGAGACATCCTCTCTTGACTGCCCACTTTGAAATATGTAGTGGTGGCGGAGAACCAAACCGGGCAGAGAATCAGTGATATCCATTTAAGCTGGCTCTAGTAGACAGCCATTACACATGCTTTTTTTCTTCTTCTTTTTTTTTTTTTTTTTTTTTTACATTTTTACCTTTTTTTTTTTTCAACGACCCACAATCTCTCAGCGTAGCAGCAGAGGAAAACAGAAAAATACGCCTGATTCTCAACATCTCTTGGAGTGTACATGGTCTGACGTATCCTAATGATGTATACTTTTTTGTCATAAATCTGCGGCATATATTGGAGATTGGGGCCATTAGAAACTGGAGGCTAAGCATGACTCTGTGAATGTGTTCCAGCAGAGCCACTCCTCACAGATCAGGAGTGTACCAGCAGCCAATCTGAAAAGAGTAAGTCCTTCAGTTACCATGGGAGCACTCTTTCTAAGCCTTCGATTATCTATTCGGTTGATTTCCAAGCCTCGTGAATGGGGCCACTCTGTCTGAAGATGATACCACATAGGCACTCCTTACTAGTGCCAAACAATGGATCCCATTTTTGCCCATTTGCCTTCAGTGTCTACACCCCACATCAAATCGAATGAATGGGATGCTTGTAATGCAGTATAGCCTTTTAATATCATTTGATACTTATTCGCTGTCCTCAAAAACGTGGCAGAGTGACCTGTTACCGAATATTAACTAAGCTGTCTCAAGTCTAAAAGTTACTCTCAGACTTTTGAAAAGTTTGAGTTATTTCTGCACACGGTGACAATTTAATATAGCCAGTTTAAACAGCAAAGATAAAAATGTATAACGTGTTAGTTTAGAGTTTTGTTTGTGATTAAAAGCTGATTTACAGGTACGTGCAAAAGGAAACTATTTTCTGGCTAACCCGAGAACAAATGGAGGCACAGAAGACCACAATAAGCCTAGTGCATATTCTCCACTCTCCTGAGATGAAGCATCTGTTTGTAAAGTACAAAGGCACCGCCAGGTTTCCTTTTAATTTGGCCTGGGATTTGCATTTATAAATAATTTTTTTCCACACTTTGATGTCAACAATAAGTTTTCTACATGTCTTGGAATGGCCATTGTTTTTTTTGTTGTTGTTGTTTTTTTTTTTACCTAGATCTCAAAGCCTATATTCTCATCATATTCAAGAGATTTTAGAATTCTATCCTTACTTCTCTATGAGAGGGAAAATCCCTTCAAAAATGTCTGTTTCTTAAATGCTACAGCCTAGCTTCCTTTGGCTTTCTGATCAGTTTATATATATAAATATGGCTTCAGGCTATGAATTAGAGTACTCAGGAATAATAATTCAGAACCCCCGACGATTAATTGGATTAAAGGATTTTTTTTTTTTTAATTTTCAGCAAGTTTCTATGAATGGCTTGTACATAAACATTTTTTTTTCTGATACATGCATTGGTAATTACTTCCATTATACATCTGTGTCTAAATTTGAAAGGTAAATGTGTCATTTTAGATTATGCTTTGATGAGTAAGACAAACTTGCAATGACAACTCTATTGCTTTAAGGGATCTCAAACAAAATAATCTTGCTTTGTGTGGTGCTCTGGGAAGAGTATTTCATATCAACAGGCTTCTCTGAGATTTCTGATATAAACCACTTTTTGTAGGCAGTTTAATTCCGAATTATTCTCAGTTTGGCATTGTGCTGCTGCGGAGGGGTCCTCTCTTCTGCTATCATTCTGTGTTCTGGTAGATTACACAGTTGAATTTTGGGTGTGACATCAGAGATATTAAAAGATCTTGTTTGTTTTAACACAGGCATAGGGGGTGTGAAAAAAGGTGCTACTGGGGTAATTGCATAGCCACTGGCTTTAATGTCCTGGGATGCAATCCTCAGTGACATTTCCGTTTTTGAGATGGGTCAATATTTTTAAGTCTAATTTAACTAAAAATCGTCCGGTTGCCTGATTGTGAAATGAACAGAGCAGAGAGAGAGAGAGAGAGAGAGAGAGAGAGAGAGAGAGAGAGAGAGTCTGTGAAAACTGATAAAATTACCTCCTGTGGCAAACGGTGACCTTCACTTTTAGAAAAACTGTTTTGTAGCCAGTCAATCTGCTCCTATGTTGCATTGATAAGAACAGTACATTGCATCGCTCCAGGCTACCTAGAAGAATGTGTTCAGAAGCACTTCCAAATTGCAAATGACTTGTCGAGAACATAGACTGCTTCAAAGATTTTCCTCAAATAAAAGGGCTGCCGGGAATCAAACCCCCACGACACACATCGAAAGTAGGCCCAATCCAACAAGATGCAAAGCCAACCGGACACCTAGGCATCCTGTTGAACATAATTAAGTTAGACCTAGGAGTAAAGGCATATGCTCTGCTTTTGAGAGCGATTTTAATACACATTGTTTGCCCTGCTACTTCGATGTATGGTGTTTTAGATCAGGTCATTACAGGGTTTGACACTAATTTGATTCTTGTTCACTGGTATTTCACAACTGATCACACCAACACACGTCAACCTTTAAAAATTCATTCATTATGGAGAAGGGTGTACAATCACCCTGGTAAGATGAGAAGATTAATTAATTCAGTGTTTATGTGTGTGCATGTGTGTGTGTGTGTGTGTGTGTGTGTGTGTGTGTGTGTGTGTGTGTGTGCAAGCATGTGTATGTGTGTGTTACTTAAAGCTGAACCAATTATTTCTAAAGAAACCATCTTGCAATGTCAGGTTGAGGGTAATTACCATGTATATAGGATTTGGGATATAAGGAATGACAGGAAGAGGACTAATTAACTTTTTTTTTAAGCCACATAAGCGTCTGCAATATGCCCACTTCATACACCACAGGTAATGGATTTCAGGAATGAACAAATTCAATCCAAGTTGAATATTGTGGATGAAACAGCTCCACATGGTAACCTCTTTTACCCTAATCAAATTCCATTCGACCCCTATGTTTAGATAGAAGTCAGAACTTGTTTTAATAAAAAAATAGGTTTTGCTTGAGCTGCAATGTAATTTCACTTCTCTGTAAAAGGGATAAAAAGCAGGAAACACTGTCAAAGTTAGGATGAAGATGCACATGGAATAACATCAAGAATGTAAAATTTCATCATGAAAATACACAACATAAGGCTTTTTGTGAGATCATTGCTGCTTGTTTTTTTTTTTTTTTTGTGATATCACCTTTTAACCTGTTTAATTTCCCCTTTTCTCTATTGGCCATTCATTCTCACTGCAGCAGGTGCCAACACAGCAGACTCAAATCTTACAGGTCAGACAACTCATTTACCCCTGAGCACAGTATAATGAATTCTATGACCCTGCGACCATAGAAACTACACATTTCACAAATCGCCATAACCTTGTGTCCCTTTACCCAGAGGGGGATAAAAACATTACAGGCAAATAAAGCCAACTGTGCAGTTAAAACCTGATGTCTGGTTGGAGGAAATTGGCAGTTCTTTACGTCTGGTATCACTCAAAAGCTCGGAAGCGGAGTTAAAAAAAAAAAAAAAAAACAACAACAAAAAGCAGACTGGCAGATGGAGTGAGGGAACAGACGGATGTTTCAGACACGTTTGAACGGAGCTAGCTTCCTTCCTCGACAGATGCTCATCCATTTTGGCCACTCAAACGGTCGCTGTCGGAGTGTAGGAATGTCAGGCGTAGGACAGGTGCAGACAGATGCAGGAATGTTTCTTGGAACTCCCATGACAATAAATACACAGGGTTATATTACACTAGCGTCTTATTTTTTTTTTTTTAAAAAAAGCAGGCGACAAGAGAGTTAAATTAAGCCAAACATTGAGTTGAAATTGAATAAGGGGTTCTAAGGAATGCTGGAGTTAGAAATGTGAGCCAAGTTCGGCTATCGTGTCAGCCATTGATGGGTAATGCATTTTCATGTGGAGAGCAAACATTCGTTTTCTCTCGGGAAGGCACAGACTGTAGTATCTATCAGTGTATCTGGGAATTTCATCTGTCAAAATAGGGTTGTTTGCATAAATATTGTATTTTTTTTCTAACTTTTGCACCTCTGAAACCGAATCCTTTGCCCTTACCATGGTCTGTTCACGCGAATGTCAGTCTTTCATCAAATCATACACCAATAACAATACACAGAAGAGTGAGCAAAAGAAAATGTGTGATGAAATCAATTTTCTAGTTTTCTGTTTCAAACTAGATCTACATTGACAAGATGTGGCTTGTTGTCCCCGTCATTGGGATTTCATATGGGGAATTTCCTACAAAAACAGATTGCTTTGAGAAGATCTAAAGATTCAGAACTCTCTGTAATCAAAATATTTCCCTAGTGGTATTTAGTAAATAAGGTTATGGAAGGTTTTTTTTATTATTTGTTTTGTTTTGTTTGAGAGCTCGAATTCTCTGAAAAGGTGACCATCTCTTTTATTGTTGTTTCTTTTTTTATGATTGGAAGAAAATCTGTTACTGGGACGTAATGAAAAAGGGGGGAGAAATAAAACGTTGTTATATTCAAACATTGTTTATGTGGTGGTAGATTCTGATTTTATCATACATTAATGTAGTAGATCAACAATACACTGTGAAATGACTCTTTTAAGCATTTAAACATTTTTAAATGTCATATTCGTGCTCATAGACAAAGCGTGATAAGTCAGTCACAGAAAGTCGGGGGGGTTAACAGGAGTTGGCAAAACAGCTAAAGTAGAAAACTTTTGAAACCGTTTGGAATTAATAATTGAGCACTATGCCTGCACCTGGACAGCACTAAACATCAAAAACTTCACGTAAAATACTGGTTCCATTGAAATGATTTTATCTGCACCATTTACGACAGCCCAATCCAAACGTCTTGTTAAACCACTAGACTGCAGTAAGGTATAGATTGATTAACTCTTAATGAAGCAATGCTGACAGTCTCTCCAGTGTGTGTCAGCCAGTGTTGGAGAATGAATTATGTACAGTAGTGTATTCTCATGGTTACCTCAGTTTTCCTTTTGACGTGAATCCCATTAAAAACCTGAACCTGACTGCTTGCCAGCTGAACAATTTCTTGTAAACTTTTGATGAACTCTGGCCGAACTCTAGTTTAAATAAAACATTATGACCAAGCAATTCCAAGTGCACTCAGTGCATAACAGCACAATATTCATGGTACATAGGGGGTTGATTAACATTTTCTCTTGGCAAAAAAAAAAAACAACAACAAAAAAAACACTACATAGACTCTATCATCAACAGCAATGTGTTGTACCTGAACCAAACTTTATGGTCATTTTAGGTGAGCCTTGCAGAGCAATGCTTATGCAATTGGTTTGCATTATAGATATAGGAGTATTGCAAAAACATGCACAAGAAATAAATTAAACACCAACATTGTTGTAACTGGGTGGTTGGATTGAAATATCATATCATTGCTTGAGTGGTTCCATTACTTCAGAATGGAGAAAGCATCTTTTAATAACATGTTTCACTGATATATTCACAGGTAATTCACTTTTTTCCTTTTTAAATGTTAGAATATAACATAGCATCGATTACTTCCAATACTGAGAGATCAGGTCTGAATCATTGGCTCGGCATAAAATTGCTTATTTGTCTTGTCAAAGAGGAACCTTTGCATGAGTAAAAACACAGTGAAAGACAGCTGCCTTGCAATCAGTATCAGTTCGTTAAAAAACAGAATAAAAGTAGATAATAATAGTCATAATAATTACACACGCTCACCTACACACACACATGTATACACACACACACACACACACACACACATGCAGTATACAGTATAAAATACCATGAATTCCAATGTTTTATCATAATCACTGAGATAAATGGGTCTGGGGACTTTATACTTTTTTCTTCAGCCTGACGTCACTGTTCATCATTGGTAATTCGCTCTTTTCTCATTTCTAATAGACGTAGCTAAAAAAAAAATCCATAACTCATAGTGAGCCCATTTCTTTGCCCTAGACGGTTTGCTGAAAGAGAGGCATTTTGATGAAAATGGCCATTAGTCTTTTGGGGCGCCATTTTGACTGTCTCTTTTTTTTCTCCATCTCCTCAGGTTATTTGACAGGTATGCATCATCCAGGGCTGGGGATCTACCATGGCTGGCGTTCTGCTGGAGCGTAGCAAGCTTCACTTTAGGCACTCCATTACCATGGAAATGGAGGAAAAAACTCCCCCCCAAGGATTATTCTAAGTGCTATGTGAGCGGGTTCAACATCCCATAAAATACCGTTCTTCTAGAAGGTGCCAAAACACAAGACATTCTTGTAAAAAAATACCCCAAACAGGAATTTCTGCCGCGTTTATGCCACCTGCTCCATTTGAGACTGAGTAACGGGGTTCATATAAGCAGTCTATTGAAACGCTCTGTTGTACATGACTCTGAGGAGAGACTGCCAAGATTCCTCCTCTTCTGTTCAAAGCTGCAAAACAGAACACAATTACGAGGAAATGATTAAAGATGGGTGAAATGTAAAATCTGACTTAGGTGAAGCTCATGCCAAGGAAAAAAAAAAACAAACATGAGAGCTCTGAAGAGCAAAACTAGGCCCCTAAAATTTGTGTGGTCCATCTCCAACTTGTGTGGTAGGTGAGTTATTCTATTTTGTTTTCCAAAATATTCTTAGGTTTAGAAACTTCCGCAAAAGAAAAATAAAATGAGCAACACAAAACTGACTGTTAGTATATCTGTATACACACACACATATACACACACACATATACACACAGACACACACACACACACACACACACACACATATATATATATACGCACACACACACACACATATATATACACACACACATATACACACACACGTATATGTATATGTATATGTATACATACATACACACACACACACACACATATGTGTGTGTATGTGCGGCATGACTGAATCATTCAGTTTGAATTTCATGAAGATAATGGAAAAGCGAAGAGTAAAACGGAGAGAAAGAGATTACTGGATTTTTTTGGATTAAAAATGTCACCTGGGGAGTTTTTTTAAACAATGTGCTAAATGAACATGGGTGATTGAACTTGTAGAGAAAAAAGTAAAATAAGAGAATAAATGCAGTAAATTGTTTTCTAAGCCTTTTATTCTGAGCATTTTCATTTCAGTCCAATTCATTCAACTCATTATTCTTTTGATCATTAAACTCTTGATTGCTTCAATCAGATGTGTTTACCGCTGGGGTAAAGTGAAAACACAGAGAACAGTGGTATAAGTGAATTCAGAATTAATGTAGAGGAATGAGGAACATATACTCATGGAACTAACCTAACTGCCTACAAATTCAGCTCCTTTTCAACGTATAGGCACACCAGACAGAAACAATAAAACAAATGAATGGTGCTGATTACTCCAGAGAGAATCCTCCATATCATTCGAATAAGAGGAAACACATTGTGGGTTTTTTTTTTTTTTTTTTCTCTTTTTTTTTCTAGCTGACCGGAGAGGTGCTAAAGCGTTTCTGTTAAACCGACGGCTCGGAAGGGCTTCTATCGAACCTCTCCCGTGACTCGTTGTGACGGGGAACGGGATCTTGTTAGGGATCAATGATGATGAAGTTATCACACCGCAGGACTGTAAAAAAGAGCAAGTCCCCGTCTCAGCATGCAAACCCCGATCTCAGCGGGAAGCGACGTAATCAGATTCAGTCCTGCTCCCTGGGCCGATCCCTCCCAAGCACCCTCGCTAGGCTACATGCATAAAAGATCTGTCAGACCGACTTCCTACATCTTTCTTTTTAATGCCTCTGCCACAACCCTTTCAGTCTTTTCAGTTCATCTAGCACACCACTGTTCACGTTAGACAACAGCATACGGAATGCAGAATTTCTGTAGACAGAGGGAGATTTTTGTTGGGTTTTTTTTTTAGATTGACAAGCTAATTTGAGATATTTCTAGACAGTTTGACGACTGATTGTTACACCTGCGTTATACCGGAGTCAGTCGAGTCGCGTTTTTTTTTAATTACGGCCAAAAGCACAAACCCAGGGGGGGCAAGTCTTCTTGGCGGTTATGCACTTCGTTTTAACACAGAGGTCACATGCGGACAGGGAACCCAAGCATATCACATCCACATGACTTGAAACGAAACCGCGCTCAGAATTGGTTCCTTCCCAGGTCAGTTTTTGTATGTCTCAACATCGGTCTCCGCCTCGAAAAAAAGGCCCCGGAACGTATTTTTGGAGCGTTTTTACAGAAACATCCGAATGATGAGGACAAAAATAGTAGGCTTTCGTTGAAAAATGTGACAGCCGTCTGCTCTTCCAGCAGAGGCCTCAGGCAGGATGGAGGGTTTTTCACTAGAATGAGCACTGAAGAGTTGTCCCTGGCTTCCCACCACCAGCCCAGAGATAACTGCCGGGGCTGGAAAAAAAAAGGATGTATATATCACCAACCAGGCACTTTGCTCGGCTGGTCTGGAGAAATTGAGCACTGGACAAAACTTTGTCGATAAGGCTCCCGTTGAGCCTAATCCAAAGTGTCCGAATGTGCCCGCCCGCATTCCCGCATTGACCGTAACCATAGCGATGGCGGGAGGCCGGAAATTGAGAGAAGATTTAAAGTGATTGAAAGATGGTAAAGATAATGTAAATCAACCTCTATCCATGCTTATTGCTGAAGGAACTAATCAAGATATGGTTTAGAACAGAGGGGCAATGAAAAAGACTGTATATCAGACCAGAAGGAATGAAAAATGCATTACGAAAACAGAGCCCAGAGAAATCACATACATAAATATATGATGTCTATAATGGAACGAGCAGGATCAGATGAAATGGGAAGTGTTAGTGAACCATCTTTCAAGAGAAAAGAGAGGACAATTATTTAAAGACTATGAATGAGCACCACCGTGATATTATTTGATCAAATAACTCATTTTCATTGTACAAGTATGTATTTTCCCAAATTACATCTCTGTGGTGAATCAAAGGTGTCCTAATTTGGTTAATTGATATAAAAAAAAAAGAAAAAAAAGAACTCAAGCTGATTTTGTACTTGTTTTTGCGAATTCTCAGAAGGCAAGAGAAATCTTGTTATTATTTAACTCCGTGACGAAGGGTCTGAGTAGACTTTAGAAGCAAGACTTCTTCTCGGCAGCGTAAGGTGAGCCTGTCTTCTTTGATTGACACCCCCAGGTTGCTGCAGTCAGTGAGAGTGTGTTAGATTACTGTCATCATGTTCTTTAGTTTGACTAGACACGACACAGCACTCCAGCTGACTGAATTGCAATGGAGAAATTTTACTGGATGTAGGCCCCCCCCCCCCCCCCCATAAAAATGTTATTTGTTTGGGATATTGGCTCTACCCTTCTCAAGGACATTCCTTTCAAGCAGACAATTCCGTTTAATTTCCTTTTGCGTCATCTGATGTGATTGCACTCCACTCTGACCAGTTCATCCTCAGCCTTTTAGGCAACGTGGATCTAGCACTTTACTTGCCACATTGTTTTATTTAGGCTATCGTACATTTTACTTTTCTGATTTCTGTCTGTTTTGCCAGCTTTCAAAAACTTTAACAAAGTATTTAATAATCGAGAAGCATTAACCAACTGCCTCGCTAATCCCTACCATGAAGGCCTCAGGCTCTGGGTGTGGACATGGTTTTCTGAACAGTTGTTAACGGTAAAGATGAAGGTGCGCTGGAGATCCTCTTCGAAAATCTTTCGGCCGTTGGAAACAAGACGGAAAAGCGTCTGGTCGACTATCCCAGGAGCTCAGCAATTTAACGTGACATATCATGACAGCATGGGCGAACAGATTACTGTGACAGCATCAAATTAAAACACTCCTGCAGTTTTGATCCACATTCATTTTTTTTGTGTGTTTCAAAATAAGCTTCTTAAATATGTGAAGAGAGAACTGGGACTTGACACGTTTTCCGTCTCTGCATGATTCTTTTTGTCAGAAACTATCAGCAGCAAATCATTCCAATTTAATGCGTTATTTCCTATGATACTGATTACTTAGATGTAACTCCACTGTTTTTCATTAGTATTCAGTGTATTCAATTTGATTTGACATAGTTGTCTGTCAAAACAAAAACAATGTCTTAATACTGCTGTGAATAAATATGTGTTTATGGCTAAGAACATTTGTGTTTCTCATTATATTGATAAATTGCTATGACAAAAACCAATGCCTGGGAGGCACTAACTTTGCAGCGAAATACCAGGAGCATTCATTTTAAACTGAGTAAAATCTGAAGGCAGATAAAATGAGAAGACAGCCTTTTCGCTTTCATCGTGACTGTTGTTTTCACAAAGATCTTTAGATGTTCTGATGTCCTTACTAAATTCCTGCGGTGCCATTCATGCCATTCTGGGAGCCGTCCAAACTTTAAAGGACTCACAGTGTGGTTGCTGCCCTTGCACACATCGACTGCTTTTCATAAGCACGGTGGTGACATTGATTGAGGAAAAGTATCCTCAGTCATGATGCTTGTAGAGGTAGGGAGCCTGCCATCTGCTTTCAGCATGAACTCTGACCTATCGTGATGCCTCACAAACAGTTTCTTGGACCGGCTCAACTCCACTAATGATAAGG
Source organism: Chanos chanos (assembly GCF_902362185.1). Classification (NCBI taxonomy): domain Eukaryota; kingdom Metazoa; phylum Chordata; class Actinopteri; order Gonorynchiformes; family Chanidae; genus Chanos; species Chanos chanos. Next base: position 6,940,916 of record NC_044509.1, read on the forward strand.
CTCAGTGGTGTGAGAGTCTAAACCAGCGGTTCTTGCAGTGGATGGAGAGTAGTACATAAACTCAAAAGTTAGTCAAAGCTGTCAAAGATGTCCCCGCTGACTTCCACTTGACTTCAAGTCAGTTATAATGCACTGTGTTCTCCCAGAAGCCTAGGGCAGAGTATAATTTGACCGAAGGCATGTAATGATGGCCAATAGCCAACAGATACTGCAGAGTGGAAATATCCACAATTTTGTCCATTCCAGAGTCTGGATCAGTGTGTCGGGATAACTGCCCTTTGGAAATGAATTTGAATCAAATATATTCAGTTCAGCAAATATGTAACTAAGAAGAATTTTGCCCATTGAGCACACCAGTGCTTTACATATAGTCATTTTGATAAAATCGTTGATGTGTAGAATGTTTTGACTGGGGCCATCCCCAGAAGCACAAACACATGTTGACTGGACAAATAACATCACCCACTGCAATTTAAAAAAAAAAAAAAAAAAGAAAAGAAAAAAAGTTCCATCCTTGTTGCTAAGACACCATTAGAAGAGATGGGCCCTATGAAAGCTTCGCCTCTCTGCCAAGCATGTGTTGTGATCAGCTGATATCGTCTTTCATTACAGGAAGTTCTGGGAACATCTGATAATCTGTTCTATAGCATATGTCATTGCTTTCTCAGAACATCTAAAGAGGGGTTTTTTTTTTCCACTAAACACCCTACGCAGGCCTTCTGCCCTAGTTCACGCGTGCCCAGATTACGGTGAAAATCACATATATTTACATGCCATTTGTATGTATTTCATGAGGGCACCAGAGGGAGAGATCCTTCTATCCACTCAACTGAAAAGTTGAATTTTAAATTGCTTTGGAAAAGAATGCACTCGACTCAGTCCCATGGTTCTGCATATACGTGCTCCTGGCGTTAGGCTTTTTTCTTTTCTTTTTTTTCCCCCTCCCTTTGTCCTCTCAGAGAGAACATAAGATGCCTTTGCCACCTACATGCTGTGATTTTTCTAATTCAGTGGCTCATTTGTTTCCTTGTCTCATGATACTTTTTTTTTACAGCGTCATCCCAAAATGCTGGAACAAAAGATTTTCGCGGGACTCTATACGCAGCGACTGTGAATAAAGCCAGGACTTATTTCATCAGCATTCTGAAAGTGTGGTGATATCCTTGTTTGACTTCGTGATTTTTTTTTTCCCTCTTCGTGTTTACTCAGCCCCCCCCCCCCCCCCCCCAAGCCGCTTTGATTACTGCTTTTAAAAACCACGTCGTGTTTAACAGTGATGCAGAGAGTCAACGTAAGTAACTTCACGCTTTTAAGGTTATCATTCTGCTGTTTTCAGCAGTGTTTGCAATGTTTTTTTTTGTTGGTTTTTTTTTTGGTGAAGCATTAACAGTGAAATTGGCTTTGAGAAAGGAGTAAAAGGAAACCTCACCATGACAATTGAAACGACATTCAAAACAAGAATCAAACACATCGCATAAAAACCCATGTTGTTTGATCCAACTCGTAATGAAGCGAAAAAAAGTCGCGCATTTTTAAACTTTTGAAATATCATTTTTGGAGCACAGAAAACCATGAACAATATCTCAACCTCTTTAGTGTTATGGTTTTTTGGAAACATTTTTTATGCATTTTCACGCTTCACAGATGAACTAACTGACAGATCTTTCACTCAGGTCCTATCTTTTTCGACCCCTCCCTCTCTGTTCTCTGTACAAAGTTCCCCTATGAAACCATCCCAGCAGCCAGAATAATTGATGCCACTAAATTTAATGTGATTTGTCGCAGTCTGGCACTAAAACAGATTAAACTGAACCACAAACGAGGAAGACATGCCCTTCACAATTTTTTAAGCATCTAAGTCACAGATCAGGTTTAATTGGTTTTGTCTGTACTTGTCTGTGGGTTACTGCTGTCTCAGATGATTGATCTATGGCTGAGAATAAAGTAGCTCTCACTTTTTTGAAGGGCAAGTCCTGTGTATAAATACACATTGGGAAAACAGTAGGTGGACTACACTGAGGATGCTAAAAAAGAGTAGCATTTATCATGCTGTCAAACTCTCCAAATATTATGGAAATACAACAGGACACAGGCAAAGACAGAGGTTCATTCTGTGTCAAAGCCAGAAAATGATTAAAATATGATCTTAGTTTCATGAGTTTTGTTTCTGACATACTTTCCATAAACTTATTCCAGGCTGTAAGAGAGAATGGCAGTTTGCTGTTGTTGTCGTTGTTGTTTTCCGTTATATAGTTAGTGCATCCTGGTCTACAATCTTATGAACCTCTGAGTTCTGGGGAGAACTACGGAATGCTCCATTAAAAAAAAAAAATATTCAGTTCTATTTGCTTCTTTTCAGATAGTTTCTCGCTCTGCAGTTAGACTTCATAAACTGTTTCTTCATTTTTATGACAGAAACTAGGCCAGATGATGATGGATAAGGTGTTGCAGTGAGAGCAGAGGACTAGGTACTGAGAGATGAGGCATTTGAGTCCTGTACTGATAAGTGTGGCAGGGTCACCAGGCACCTCGCCCACCTGCAGAGTGATGGAGTCTGCGGACAGTGCTCCACAAAAAAAAACACCAGCTCACGGATGGAGAGAGGATGTGAAGTCTGACTCTACATGGCTGTGAGAGCAAGATCTATCGATTTAGACAGAAAAATGATATCTGGAAGAAAAAAAAAAGAGAGAGAGACTGCAGGAACTATCTACCATGGGGATCAGTGGTGGAAAGGAAAGGTTCTTTTTTCATAAGTGTCTCCGGTGAGCTGCAGCTTTTTTCCTTCCATTGTTCGGTGGTATTAAGACGGCATTGTTTTCCGCTGTCACGAAAATCTGAGGCTCCGAAGGTCAAGGGCCTTGATGAGGTGTACAGGTTTTGAATTGTAGTGGGATTTGTCGCACCATCTCATATTAAAGAGTTTGTGTTTGTTTTCAGGAGACACTCTGTTCTGTTGTCTCCTTTTTAACCACTAGTAAATCCAGCTACATAGTCTGTGCTCACCTGTGTTAATATGGTTATTCAGGTTTGTGGTCTCCTCTTTATCCCTAAACTACAAAAACTGGCACATTATACTGTACATAGGACATTATTACCATAACTTTTTTTGAAGTTGAGGAAACTTTCAAAGGCCCGAGAAAGTGCCCTTTAAATTCATATGTAAGGACAAACTCCAGTGTTGCGTTTTTTTTAGCGTTAATGTGGTTAGACAAATGGTCACCACAATATTAAAGACAAATTAATTGTTTTGAAGGTGAGTACAGAGTACAGAGATGATACATTAGAAAATTATTTTTTGTTTTTAAAAAACTCATAACAGAAATTACAGCCTGTTAAACCAAAAACCTTGACCAAGGGTCCATTAGGTCACCATTTAATTTAATACGTTTTAAAAATATACACAGAAAATATGCGAGCGAGGGTAACTTTTTAAAACATGCGGCAAGGCAAACGTCCTCTGACCCTCCTCCTTCCATGATGTCCAGAGTGAACCACGTTTTTTTCTTCCATATGTGGTGGAACATACTGTTCAGCAATGCAGATGTATTGCGGAGTTAAACATAACCCATACCGTGATTTACTGTCTCGTCTCTTAATATAATTAAACGTCCACAGCGGAGCGTTTTGTGCCATATTTCCATAGGCTATCATTTATAAGACCCTGCATTAAGTCATGAGTTCTCCTAACAGAGAAGTAGACTGAAGAGAGATATACCATCATGTATAAAATAAGTGGGCCGTTGAAAAAGGAGTGGATGGATCAGAACGCACGTACACTCGTCCTCGGTGTTTCTCAGTATTTCGTTTATCGTAACCTGCCCTTTCTTTTCAGCCTCTCTTTTGATGCCCCCTGTATCGCATCATCTTACGCTGTTTTTTTTTCTTCTGTTTCTGTATTCTCTCATAGAGAAGACACCGTTAAAGATTTTGATAGTGCCACGCTGGTGGGGTGGTGCAGGACCCAAGCGCAAGACACGATGATGAAGGTGACAAAAGGAGGACTTTACTTGGAAACTAAAGATCAAAATACAGGTGCAAACTGGAACAAAATCGATAACAAAAAAGGTGCAGCATAACAGCGTGCAAACTAACACAAACAACGATAGACAAAGGACAAGGCAAACACAAGGGCTTAAATACAGAGGGAGAACTAAACAGGGCAAAACAGGATTGGTACAAATTAACGAGGTTAATAATTGGGACAAACAGGAACAGGTGAGGGGCGGAGACAGACAGAACAAGAGCACAAAGACAGAACAAAACAAGAGTCCAAAATGGAGGTGCAGGCTGTGACAGATAGTCTAAATATTTCACTCAGCGATACTGAGCGATAGTTGATGCGCCCTGGCAAAATGGACCCGAGAGAAAGCACAAACAGCAATTCTGAAATGTTCAGAGCGGTCTCAGAGAAAGTATCATCTTACTTTTCTTCCCAGTGAAAGAGAGGCAGTGTAAACATCCTCGGTATTTGTGGCCTGTTGTCTTCAAACTCTCTCCTCAATAAATACTTTTCAAATTTTCATTGAGCTGGTTCAGCTATCCGTTGAAAAATGATGAAATTTTTACAATCCCTCACACCGTCCTCAACAGTGAACAGCGGAAAGTTTTTCTCAGTCGTTTGGATGCATTTCCTCAGACGTGAGACCTCACTCTGTGTCAAGTGTGATTCCCAAAACAGTAACAGTATTTCACACAACAGTATATCACCCATGCAAAAGAACCTAAAACACTCAAAATGTTAAGCACACGTCTAGAGGATCACTGTATTAAAACTGGATAGTCTATGTATGTAATGTTGCTGCAAATGCATATATATATATATATATATATATATATATATATATATATATATATATATATATATATATATACACACATATATATATATATGTGTGTGTGTGTGTGTGTGTGTGTGTGTGTGTGTGTGTGTGTGTGTATGCATATATATATATATATATATGCATGCAATAGTAATATCCATAATATAATGTCCATATTGTTCCAAAATGAAACAAAGGCAAGTCTGTTTAGTCCCATTTTCAAGTGCAGGTGTGTGAATCCCCTGTGCCACAGATTACTGAAATGACCAATAGGACCGCAGAGACTCATTGGCCATTCAGTCTCTCCTCTCTGTTAGAACAACACTTCATCAATGTCACACCTGATGTCTTACTTTCTAAGGCCCAGGGGGGGAAATTTCCTTGCATGCTGCAGCCAAACCCAGCAAGCCTTAGTCGTGGTGTCAAAGCCAGTATCTATTGCCTTCATTAAAGACGTCTGAACATGGGGCGGTGGTTGTACACCTCCCGCCTCCACACTGAGCAAAATTTCTCATTTGGGTTTAGGGTGAATAGGGTGATAGGAACTCCACTGACATTTGCTGGCGGGCAGCAAACCATTCCAACAATCTGACATTGCCCCAAATTACAGCGTTATTTGGCAAATCAGGTCTCACCGCCCATCTCTGTTTCTCAGGAATGAGAACATTGTAAAGCCTTCCCCACAGAGATCAATAAGACAGTTTTGTGTTGCAGGGTCCAGTGGTTGGAACATGGTGGATTACACCAATGTCTGATTCTGTAGCGCATACTGTGTTACCTCCACACGGGTGGTGTGGCACATCCACTGTGGACTGATGACCCTTGGTGTTTCTGTGACATTGTCTAACTTTGCTCAGGTTGAATCCCACACTAATGTACATACACTAATGTGTGGGGAATGCCGCTGGCCTCCAGCTCAATCATCCACCGCAAAACAAATAAAAACAAAGTTGCTCCCTACAAACCCATACTGCTTAGGACAGCATTCCAAACAACACAATATGATAACAGCAAATCTCTATCCCACATTTTGTTACATAGTCAGTAAGTACACTCAGACATACTGAAAGGAAAGACATTAATATATGACCTTTCCGTTACCAGCACATACAGGTATCTTAGCTCCTTTACCCTCTCACTATTCCTAATAACTGGAACCCTGCACAGCTGTTTCATTAATATAGCGTGGTCCCTCAACACCCTGTCTACGGTAAAGACAATTACAGAGGCCATGTTCTGAACAATAGTGGCTTCTTGTGCGACAGCACTCTGAATCTCTTAGCATTGTTTGCCATCACCACGTTGGCTATTTCCATCTCCCTTTCAGGTGTAAATACAGGTCCATTTTCACAAGAGTGGACCAGTGACACGGCTCAAAAATGCCAGATAAGTGAATAGAGCCCATGGATTCCACAGTCCTGTCTGAGAAGTTACAGGGACTAAATTTACGGGGACAAAGTCATGTTCGGCGCTGTATGTATATGGGATGTATTGTACGGCACTGTGGTCACATACGTGTTCTCATTCCTGAACATCCATATTATTAAGGCCACAGGAGACCAGCTCAAATTGAGCTGTGCCCTTTGACCTGTCTCAGCCCTACTTACAGTAAGCCCCCCTCTTCCCCTCCCTCTACCCCGTCCTCCGTGCCCCACTCCCCCCCCCATACCACCACGCATTCAGACACCCCTTCCTCTTGTAAGAACCTGGCCTTGTGAGGAAAAACACTGGGAAACTGATTGACTGGACTCACACATGTCACACTGGCCTTTCGCATGTGCAGCTGTAAATAGCATTTTGCTTGCAATAACTTACGATGAACAACCGTGCCCATGCGGGAGAGAAACCCCGAACAGCCGACCGAGAAAATCACAGTCACTTTCGGCCGTCGTGTTCGAGTCAAATGAGAATGGCATCTGTGCAATGACAATTGGTTTTAGTGTTTTGCAACATGCGCTTTAGCATCTGCATGTGTGTGCGAACACAATGAGAAATGAAATGACACCACGGCCAACCGTGTTAATGTCGTGGGGCGGGGGTGTCTGAGCCGCTGGTTTCAGAATGAGGTTACACATTTGGGAATCGCGTCTGAGCGACTGAGAAAAACTGCAATGCAACATTTTTGGACAGAGAATAAATGATATACTATAACTGTATTTGACCAAAGCAAATGTGAGACAGTGTTGGTCCACATCCAAATGTCAAGACAAGGAAAAATCAGCGTCTTCAGCCGGCCAAGTAACGGACTTGGACAGGTCTTGGCGTTCGTAGCTGTAACCTAATGAACAGATGTAGCACAAGTCTGAGATGATCTATGCGCCTCTCCACGATTCACAGTCACTTATGGTGCGGCTGGAGTGGGAAAAGATGCTAATTTTTCAATTTTAGCTTCATCTCAGACAAAAAAAAAAAAAAAAAAAGATGCCTCTTCTCCTCAAGCTTTCAGCTGAACTGCTTCAGTCACAAACATTTCCTGTCTCTGAAAGAGCTGCAGCAGCAGATATCAGCTAAAAATATTAGCATTCAATGACACAAGAAGAAGCATTTCTCTTTCTCTCTCTCACTCCCTCTCTCTCTCCCTCTCCCTCTCTCTCTGTGTGTTTAATGCTTTTTCTACTGTTTTTGTGCTGATGCCATAAATGTGTCAGTAGAAATACCAATTGTGCATTTCCTTGGTATTATTCCTAGACATGTTTTTTCTTTCCTTCAGTGCAGTAATGATAATATTTACCATCAGAATTATCCCTTTTTAGCACCATTAGCCAAATCTCAGTAATTGCCGTTGGCCATCAGTGCATCTGGCTCAGAGTTTATGGCCACCTGCCAACTGCATCGCTCAAAGCAAATGCGGAGCTTTTCTCCACTCCACAACCAACTGGTTAAGGCTGAGGGTTCTCTAATTTATGCCCACTGGAATGCACACAACACAGATTAATGGATAGTGGACAAGTAATTTGTCATTCCTGATTTCATGTTAGGAAAGGGTTTGACGTTTTTGAGGAGGTGATTGGAGTCAGTGAGATTTAAAGAATCATTGTAATTTATCTGATAAACACTCAAAAGTCAATATTACAGCTGGTTATTGGACAGGGCTGTTAGCCTGTCTGAAGAGTGATGTACTTAACTGTCATTGTGAATGCCCACATCTGTCATCTCGATTGAGTGAACTTTCTCCAAGGCCAACTCGTGTTCATCTCGAGAGGTCATGTCGCTCATTGCATAGGATGGTATTGTAATATGACATTGGAAAGCGACGGAGTTTTATTTGCAGAGCAAATGTGCAAATCTGTTACCCTTACCCTTAGCGCGCTTTACTGCCTTTTCTTTTATTTCTTCTGGTTGAGAATTTCTCTCTATGGAAATTATGGACTGAAATGAAACCAGCCAAATTACATTTGACTATCTCAAATTTTTAAGCTATGCTCCATGAGTTTTCAAATCACACAGGATAATTAATGGGCTACATCTGAGAAACTTATGAGATTTATATTGCTGGAAGACAAATTTTCATTTCAGCAGCCAGCAGCAACCTCCTGAACCTCACAGGGTTCCTTCACACACACAGAGATTCATAGGATTTGCAATAGGCCCAATCCTAGTTACAACTGTGTTTAAATTCATTTCAGGTATAATATGTTTGTAGCCGAAAGCAATTCAAAACCAGAGATCAAATACGATTTAGCTGTAATATGATACACCATTTTCAATGTAATTGGGAAGACACAGGGGAACCAAAAGTTTGTTTTGGGGTAATACATGCGTGTTTGACTTTTCTTGTCCCGACAAAAAAAAAAAAGCTTTTTAGGTAAATTCCACAGAGACAAGTGACTGCTTGGTAATTTTGCAAAATCATTTAAGTTTTATCACAAAAAGGTGACCTCAGCACCAGATTTCATTTCTGAAATAATAAAATATGTTTATCTTTGTGGTGGTTTACTCACATTGTAATAGAAGCTGTTTCTGTTCTTTAGCTGGGGATTGGCCATGACTTGTTCACTTCCCGCTTTGAAGCTCGCGAAAGTGATGAAATGGAGATAAACATAGCGTCGTGCATCTTTTGGACAGTAGAATTATCATGAGAAAGGATTCAGAATGGCAGTTTAAGAATGGAAGCAATCCACTTTTACAATCCCAAAGATTAAGAGTACAATGCCTTACAGATCCCACTGAAATACTTAGCGATTCAGCAGTAGACTGTGGGAAAGAAGCGCCAAAGCTTATTAACTGCACAATACGTTCTATGTGATGTAGTTCTAGAACATTCTGTTACAAAATATAAATGTATTTCTGTCGGGGTTTTTTGTCTGGTCGTTGTGACGGCATAGTGAAAAATCTGACTATTTCAGAAAATAGATATGCTCTGTACAGTGTCTTTGTCAATTCCTGGAAGATTAGACTACATGTAAAACTATGTTAAAGACAAAATGGAATTCTTCATCCTTTTTAAAAATCCATATAACAGACCTTTCAAGTTTAAAACATGATGAATTTGTAATACTAGGATTTAAAAATAGGCCAGACCAACTGACATGAGTGTTTGTTGTCCATTGTGAAAAAGATTGCATTGGATATTTATATATTCATCTCAGAATTGCTGTCACAGTGGATTTTGCACTTCCAGACAGCAGAAATTGTAAGCAGAGGGCCAGCAAACTTGGTCCTCAGTACAAGTTCAATACAAACCAGCAGAACAGGACCATGGACAGCGCTCACAATACGCTTGACAGGAGACTGAACCACGGACTCAAGTCCTCTCATAGACTAAGATTAAACCGGAGCACAAAAACAAAGTGAGTGAATGAGTGAGTGAATAATTGAGTGAGTGAGTGAGTGAGTGAGCGAGTAGACTTTGTGCGCTTGTAAAGACGGATCTCTGAGTTTCATGCCTACTCAAACTTCTTCACCTCAGTAAAATACCAATTAATGAACATGCGCGCTTGAAATGCAGACTAATGCCCAAGACACGTAAGAAATATCTTATTTACAGGTTACACTAAAATGAATTCCCCAAAGTTCAATTTTCATCACATTTTCAAATTATAGTGATAACGAAATACTTTCCATACAATATGAAAAAAGTAGGATCTGGGAGATGGTAATATATGGAAATGTCTGCACAGTTCAAATGTTTTATTCAATATCACACTCCACATGCATTTAAAGATTGCCAGATACTGTATTCACCCTACATTTGAAAAAAAAGACAACCTGGTTACTCAAGGACAACCAGATTTGTTTTTTGAAAATATTCAGTGGCACCCAGAAGCGCTTCTGATTTTAAAACATATGAAAATACTGAAAATCTGGCCATCTGAGGTGCTAATGATCACGGTTCTCTAGAAAGAGAAAGGTGTAGACTGTCACTTTCAAAGAGATGACAAATACTTTTCCCTGGGGACCTTTCTTCTGTGCTATGAATATATTTTTCCCCATCACGCTAGATGGTTCTGATGGAAGTCCATTCCCAATACACGTATTGAATTACAAAACAATTCCTCGTGGAGTTGTCAGCCATATATACATGTATGCCTCACTTGTTTTTACAGAATATGTAAAATTTAGAATATTGAAATCATGAATACATTTTTCCCAAAAATACGAAATACATTCTGATGTTCGAATGTTTAAGTGGTACTGTGATACGTAAATGTGAGGGTTTTGGAGAGGTCACTCTCTAAGGAACAAAAGATCGGAAATGTCGAATTGTTTAAACTAATAAGGAGCGACACCTTGGGAATGTATGCATAGACCCCCACCCACCCAGTGGGAGACAACATGTGGTTTGAATCCACGATTACCGTCCTTTCAAGGGAGAGGGAGGGCGCAACGTAAGCAGTTTTGATTCACCTCACATGTGTGCCGTGTTTCATTACAATCAAAACACATTCAGCTGTTTCAGTACGCAGTTGTACATTGCATGAATATAGATTGAGTTCTGTTACTTTAAAAAAAAAAAAGAGCTATAGGAGACAAGCTGATCCAAAGCTGCCAGCAGCAAAAACTTCGTCTGCGTGTCCTCTACTCCACCTCCAATTTACCATACGTGCCTGGAACTGAATCTGGATCATATATATATAGAACGACAGTAATTTCTTTCTGTTCTGTTCGATTTATCTATTTCCTGATTTACAACTCTGTTATATAAACAGTTTTTCCACAAGTTTTAGAGGGTTTGAGAAGAAAATATCTAATTATTTTCAAAATGCCAGTGCTCGTTACTTTGTACCAAGTATACTTGGTCAAGCACTAAGCTCATTTGTATTAGTCGAGGGACACGACTCAGGTATGGCAGGTGTTGACACATCCCATATGGCCCGCAGGGTCGCTCATTGTTAGGGCTAGGGTTATTTCACGCACCCTCCAGGCACAGTAATTAACTGGGTCAAAGAGCGAACATCCCTCCTAACAAAAGCGGTTATGCAAATCTTAGGGAAAAAGGTCTTTACCGCTGACACTCCCCAGATGGTAGTTTTTTATTAGCGCGTCTTTAGATTAAAACGTTATTCGCGAATTTGTGAATATTCTACCCTTATACCCAAGAGCTTAACTGTCTTCTTGGAAATTAAGTTTAATAGTGGTTCAGTGGCCAATTTTTGTTATATGATTATGTCAGTTTGTCTTCTCAACCACTGATTCGCTACAGTGTCACTAAAATGTAGTACTTACCCACATAATATGCGGCCAACTCCGCCTCCTTCTTCTACCTGCGTTAGCTCTGTACCAGAGAGAAAGTGGGCAGCGCTGGATTCGAGTCAGTGTCGAAACCTGCCACTGTACACTACTGCGCGTTATTCTCGCCCTCTGCGCTCACTTTGTAGAGCCGACAACTACCGGATACTGAATAAAACTGCGAATGAATCATCTTTAAAGAATAAAATTGTTTCAGTACTTAATATTAAGAAAGTCAGGAAGACAAATAGCGAACATTCCCTCTCTCACAGACAGCAGTTTTTCAAAACTTATTCCGTTTTTGGCAAGTGATTTTCCATTTATCCAGCTGTTCATAAATGAGAATAAAAGGTGCTGAGCAAAGCGGAGCATGGACCTCTCAAGACTGTGGAAACTAAAGATGCTTGGCATTGGGAAGAACTGGATGTAGACGGCAGGGAGAGAACCGAGAACAGCAGTCATTTCACAAATCCTATGGCTTGAAGGTAAGGCATCAAACTGATTTATAAAAAGTTATTATTTTTTTAATTTATTTGATTTTTCGGAAGCGACGATGTAAGGGTGTTTATGATTATGCTACTCTTTGATTTCTTGTCTTTTTTTATAGCGGGAAATGGAAAAGAGATGCACGGTCTTAATGGTGGTGTTGATGTTGTCCGTTCATGCGTTGGAGTCAGGTGTATACATCAGCAAGTCTTCGTGGTTTAGGAAAAAAAGAAAGGGAGGGGGGGGGGGTTCTGAGGTGTTGAGAAATTCGTTAGAAATAATAACAGTCAAAAGTTTTATTTGGCAGTAAAAGCTGTCCGTAGGCTGATGCATCAAGTCAACTTGGATAAGGGCTTTAGGGAGTCTGGAGGTGACTCTTGCAAGGCTGAATAAGCTGGCTGCGCAGTTGTCTCAGAAGGATAAATGAAACAAATCAAACAACTAATAATTCAACAAAATGTGACTTTTCCTGTTGTAAAAATGAAGAGACACAGAGAAGTAGGGATAGAGAGACAGGGAGAGGGGGAGAGAGACAGAGAGAGTGGGAGAGAGAGAGAGAGAGAGAGAGAGAGAGGTGTTGCAAGACTTGATATGTGTTGCCATTCATAGAGGCAAGTGAGATGTTTGACTGGTTGCTTGTGTTGTCAGATGATTTGGGCAGGGAGAGCTATGTGGAACAGAAGAAAAATTCAGTGCTGATTTCATTGGATTACTGTGTGGGATCAAAACAATTCCAAAACCACCCACATCATCGACAGATGCTGACCTCACATCCTGATTCAAATCAAAGGACGTGTGGGCAATGACAGCCAGTGTACAGACCTGTATCTTTCAAAATAAGAAGTCAATTATAACAAAGAAAAGATTTCTCTGCAAACAATCTGGTTTTAGAAAACAGAATTGAAGGCAGGGTCATAAGTGTAGAGAAAGAGTCTCAAAAGTCAAAATATTCAATTTGGTCCATATTAACAACTTGTAAGTTATATGCAGAGTAAATCAGCATTTGCCCTATGGGTGTAAAAATGCATATAGGGATATTGTCAAGACTGATGATGTCTTACCTTGGAGTCATACATATACATGAAGAATGAATACAATGTTTGGACATTCGAGCAAAATATCAATACAGTGTTTCTATTTACAAAATGTCTTTTAGGAATAAACATCAAAGTGGAGGGCAGAAACATTAGTATAGATATGTATTCACTCTCTCTGTCTCTCTCTCTGTCTCTCTCTCTCTCCCTGTCCCTCTGTTTCTCTCTCTCCCTCTCTCTCTCTCTCTCTCTGTCTCTCTCTCTCTCTCTCTCTCTCTCTCTCTCTCTCTATATATATATATATATATATATACACATATGAATGCATATCTACACACTTATACATACATACACACATATGTGCATGCATACATACATACATTTGGTCAGTAAGGTCAAAGAGGAGACTGGTTGTTGTTGCCGTAAGCTACTACTTAAAGGTTTTCCGTTAGTACTGCTGCTGCAGGGACTACAGCTGTACTCTGGGCTGTATGTTTCACACTTCTGTGTTAGATACTCAGTAATACAAGGAACACTTAGTGCTTGTGTTAGCAAATAAGACACTGACGTGGAGAAAAGGCAACAATTAGCCTGATATGAATATTGCAGCTGGCACTGTTGATACTGTGTGCATTTCACTTGTTTACAAGCTTGCAAGCAATTAAATTAATTATTGTATTGGGATAAGGAAAGACAATCAAACTTCAGTTATCTGTTTCGGTTTAATTTTGACTTAAGGTTGTGCTGAAGCTGAACCATTTTTTTTTTAAACTTGTGAGTCTTAGTCTAAGCTCACTTCAGTCAGCGACACACTACAGCAACTGTGACCCTCTATTGGATTCTACAGCATTCGTTATGTAACTAAATAAGTATCAGTCTCTTTATGGTAGGCAAGATTACAGTTCGATCACTTTTGGAATTTTATGCTACACAGCGCTCTTTGCACTATGGGAGAAAAATTGTGCTTGAATGTGCTTGCAAAAAAAAAAAAAAAAGTCTGTTAATGCAGCTACGTTTTTAAGCCCTGTGATTTTAATCTCTCACCTCACTCACCCCCCATGTGATTCTGTTTTCACTTTGGCGGGCAGAGGACAAATCAGAGACCTTTAGACCATGTCTAATTCTGTAGATCATAATCACAGCCAAGTTCAAATAAAAGCTGTCTCCAGAGTTGAACATGCTCCGCTGAATACAATACCAATATAAGAGAACTATCCAGACACTGTCTTGTTTGAAAAGCAACTCAGATTTGTTTTTGTTTATATGGAAGAGCAGAGGGATTTTTTTATTCTCTTTTTTTTGTTTGTTTGGAGAGGATGGTTGTGGCTGAATGGTTAGTTTCGCTTCAGTGAATTTTGGTTCAGTGATGTTGCAGAAGCACTGTTAACTCAAAAAAAAACCCTTGGGGTGGGGGGGGGGGGGGGTTGTGTGCAACCCAGACACCCACCTGTAATCTCAAAACAGTATAGGGTTGGCTGTGGTTTCTCCACCAGACAGAATGCAGTGAGTACTGTTTTATTTACTTAGACAGGTTCTGTGCGTGTCTGATAGAAGTGCATCATAGCGACCCTGAACTGAAAGTAAATATAAGTTCCTATATTTGGACATATGTATAACTGTAATGTTTTATGTTAGTGTAAATTCCAACGCGTGGACATGTTAAGTGCAGTTCAGGGGAATTAGAAGAGGTTTTTCTATTGCAGGGCACGTAGGATGAAAGAAGCTTCAAAGTGTGGACATTGATAAATGCGTTTCTCCGAGCCCTCTGATAGTTCATTAAAGAACATGACCATCACATTGATGGTGACCTTTTACAAGAACAGTCATGACATCATACAAAGAATGTAGTTTATATGGCCTGTGTTGAAGTGTTTGATTAATGTGTTCAATCTTCAGTTAAGTTAATTTTGTAAATTATATGTCATATTATCATGTGTTATTACACTACAGAAGTTTTTTTTTTTTCCATAGGACGGCCCCCTAGTACTTTCTTAATATGAACATTGACACAGACACTTGAATAAGACATATTTTCGGCTTGTAATTTCCATCTGCTTTTCTGAATACACTACTGCTGTTGGACAGTTAATGGTAGGATATTAGGGAGAACCTGTGGAAGAGCAACGGAGCTGCAGAAATTCACTCAAAGAAAAAAAAAAAGAAGTAAAAAAGCAGAAAGAACGGTCCGTAAAATTCCTAAACGTCTCGTATCACTTTGGGCATTCACCGTAAGATGACTCATTATCACCTCTCTCTCAGTCCCTGGAAACTACCAAAAACCATCTGCTGGAATATTGTTTTACTATCGTCGTGTGTAAAGTCCATTACTGCGGATGCCTTTGATGTAAAATGTCACTAGGGTCAAAGCAATATTTACATTAACCAGCCCATTTGGTGTCATGCGGTACTCCTCCCTGGCATGAGAGATCTTTTTTGAACTGTGACCCCCAGAGGTGTAAGAGATAGCTCTGTTAGAAAAGGAGAAAGGCGGAAAGCTAGCGGAGTCATCTCTGGTTGTTAGGATACGGCGGAGGCACACGATCTTAATGAGCTCATAGGAGGCTCGTTAGAGTCCTCTTCTGCTCGACTCTCCAAGAAGCAGACGTTCCATGGTCTCCCTAATGGCTGCCAGAGAGTGACTGATTGCTGGAATAGACAGAACTAGAACTCTGGATAATGTGGATGTGCCACAGTGATGGCTAGATCGCTGTTCTCTCTTGATGGGAGTATCAACGCATATTCATGCTTTGGGTTTCGTTTTAAACCATGTTCAACTGATATTTTTCCCCCCAGAAGGAGAATACCACAAGAGCAAGGACAGCGAGCTGTTCTGTGAATTGATTTCCATTGTTACCGTGCTGGGGCTGTACACTCTGGAGAGTATGTATGTTTAAAAAAAGAAAAAAAAAAAGAAAAAAAAGGGGAAAAAATTGTTTGTGGTCCACAGGAAAATGTTGCGCAATGAATATTTACGATTTTCTGTTTCTGTTTTTGAGTACGTGTCTGCAACCTCTGAAAATGTCAAACAATATTAATTAAAGTTTGATCAGGTTAGTTACATGTGTGTATTCCAGCATTTATTAACCCATATAGTTCTAAATACAGCAAATATATCATGTCTCTGGCCTCTTTTGTGTCTTTGAATTAGCTCGGTGCTGAATTCTGAAGACTAAACATCCATAATTGAACATAATTTACTCTCAGATGAGGGAGTGTCCCCAAGAGTGTTGTTTCATCATGCAAAAGGAACAATTAAACCAAGAAAATTAAAATGTAAATCCATCATCAGTTCTTTTGATGAACGTGTAAATTAGCAGGAAATCAAGCTGGATTTATTCATTATTACATTGCTTGTTACTGTGCAAAAGAGAACACAAAATCTTAAAAACAAATGCAAATAAAAAATTGTTCCACTGAAGAATATCTTAAATTGTTCACAGATGTTGAAGACCATTCCCCTCAAACTGAAGTATGGGCAAAACTTTTTCTGTCGTACGTCTGGTCTCCCTGGATACCAGTTTGACCTATTATCAATGACCAGCTTCCCCTGATTACTACCCAGTCAGCTGTCATTACCACCTGTCTCTGGCTCATGGACTCCTCTCCTGCTACACGTTGTCTTTCTCATGTTTTTTTGTGAAGAGTTTTCTGTACCGTTGTGAAAGCGCTTCCTGTGTAAGATTCTCTGGTTTGATCCCCAGTTTGCAATTCTAATCTTGTTTCTGACATTCTTGGTATTTGTATGTTTTGACCCTTGGTCTGTTCTTCGACTACTTTCTGGATTTGCCTTGGATATACCCAGTAGGCGATTTGTAGGGCGGATGAGGGGGGATGCCATCCCCCTTGTTTGAAAAATGACCAAAATGCATCCCCCTTGGTAACCTGCCATCCCCCTATATACTCTATAGAGTAGTGTCAGTGGCCACTGGGCCATTCCCCTTGTTAAAAAATAACAAATCACCCACTGAACATACCTGTTAACTCTGCCTTGCCCTGATCTGAATTTGGAAAGCGTTTGCATTAAAATCGAATTCTCTGCACATACATCCAGCCTTGCTCAGTTTTCATGACATTTAGCTTGGTTTCAAAACAGAACACATGAAAAATCGTCTGGTTTTTTTTGCCTTTTCACAGCCTTCTTTAGATGAGTTCTGAGCATGTTGAAATCCCTCTGACATTTTCAGATCTGGATGGTCTTTTGAAAGATATAGAGAACAACGTTGGTTGATTTTGATCGGCCTCTCAGAAGAGGATATCAGAGGTCTAGTCAGATTACATCACAAAACTTTCAGAATTTGCTTTTTGTTTGAAAAATAGGATTTTGCTTTTTATCACAAAATGAAATACTCCTGCAAAGCTGTGTCAAGTCCTTATGGCAACCCTGGTGATATTTTAAATTGCTGTTGCCATAGAAACTACATCGCCTATTCTCTAGGAATACTTTGGAACCATTATGTCGTCATTTTGTTCCCAGTATTGTCTAGAGAACTACAGGTTCTTTTTGTTCTTGTCCCCAGGTTATGGCAAACATTTTATACAAGTAAGATAAATAGTTACTTCCAAGAAAGGTTAATTCAGCCATGTACAAATGCACCAATTGCCTCCCATTAGCATCAATATTGAATGACCAGCAACAAGAGGTGTAAGAAGTAGAGAAAAGTGTTTAAAATAAGAGACTTTTCTCATTTTCTCCCTCTCAGCTTGATCTGAGTGAGTAATGATCCATGAATATAACGATTGAGTGACTTCAAACCCAATTAAAGGCAACCTACCATGGAGCTTTGTGCAGTTTCAACTCCAAATTTCGCAAAAGGACCTATTGTACTTCATTCAGATCCAGCATCAATCAGTGATTGCTAAAAAGAAGTATCATCATCCCTGTTAAAGTGAAAGTGGAAGCTTGAAGAATGTTACAATGCACACTTTATGATAAAGTTATAGTGGAAAATATTAAAGACATTCCTGTCCCTAAATGTAGATCGAGTATGTTTTGGCTCTGCATAAACTTTGAGCCAACCAGTATGATCACGATATATTATGTGAAAAATGTGTTTCTGTAATCGCTTGTGAGGCAGTTTAAATGATTTGCACAGCCTGCACAAACAGTGTTTTCTTCTTTTGAAATGAAATGGAATCGCATGACTGACTCCCGTAAAGTGTTGTATTGACCATAGTACTGCTGTCAGCTATTTCTATGCTTTTTCAGAGAACAATCAGTTTGAAAATACATCGTGTGGTCAGGAGGTCTTGAGGTTACTTGCCGGGTCACCCAGTCATTTCTCATAATGAATCAAAACTGTCCAATTATGTTGCATTGACATCAGAATTCATCTTACAAGGCAGGTCAAACTGCTTTACTAGGAGGTCCAAATATTGCCCGTTATTTGGAAGTGTTTGGGTGTCCTCCAGGTTCTGTTCCTGAGTACCATCTGTGTGTACCTGAACCATCCAACAGCATGTATATTTTCCATTCTCACATCATCAGCTGAGTACTTGTTCTAAGTGTGACCAGAAAACAGAGAGAGAATTGCATATTTATTGAAGAACCAGTGTATCTTGATACTGGGCCATTTGTTTCCCAGTGTCTCTAACTGTGTCTCAATATAACAGCTAGAAGAAACAGTTTGTGCCTTTGGCTGGAAGCCATGGTAACCACCACTGGGGCTTTAAATATACTGCGATATCACTAAGTTATTTTTTACAACATGCCTTATGGACTACCTATATGTTTCCCCATGTGGCGGATATTGCCTCCATCTGCAAACATATAGATGCATCTGTAATCAAGGAAATCTCTGGAATATGGATGCTGGGATACGGAGGGGGGGAAAAAAAAATATAGACACTCTGCAGTAATCTCCTGGAGGCTTGTCATTCATGTTTGTACCAGGGCCGAACAATACGTTTAGTCAAGTGTGCTTTATCGGGCTGGAACAGGTAGAACACAATTCCTCTGCCTCCTCCTTTTTCTGTTTGGGTTTAGCACTTACAGAATCACCTTTTCCAGTCATCTTGACACGCTGCATTTAGCCTCATGCTGTCAGCTCAAAATGAAAGGAAGTCGGATGGCTATCTCATACGTAGCAACGTGATTTGCTACACCTGTCAAACTGGAGTCTGGAGAGCTTAAACGTTAAATAAATAAGTAACTTAATCCGCATAAGATGAGCGCAGTTGAGGAAGAATATGTTCTATGACATTTAGCAGTACTGCGCTTTCTGACATATCAGAGTATGTTTTCTGACAAACAATGAACTCAGCCATTTGTCCTTCCTTTAGATAAACAGGACTGAGGTAGAGAAATATTCTGAACAAAAGATCACATCTGGTTGGCTATCCATGGCCAGCCTTTTTTTTTTTTGTATCTGGAATATTGAAAAGAAACCATCTAGAGCTTTTGACTCAGTTTGAATAACCATTGTTAATAAATATTTATAAGAATGGACTACTGTAAACCATCAAGGAGACCAATTTGCTTTGTATATGAGATATTCTGCTCTATGTCTTAGAGCATAACAAAGGTATTAAATCATTAGTGTAATCATCTGCATTACCTCTATTTCAGTTCTGAAACTGATCACATTTATGTTACTGTTTTTCTTATGTCGTCTGTTACTTCACATGCAGAGCATATCCAATGTACTCAAAAGTTTTGGACCTGGTAAATTGTAAAAGACGTCGTTTACAGTGATATTGCTTAACAGACGTCTGTATGGTGTAACCACAGTGATGGTGATTACACCAGATGACCTTTTGCTCAGCGTGGCGCTCTGGTGAAGGACTATCAGTCACCAGTGAATGTTCATTATATCCTCACCTCACGCTGTATCTTAAAGTACAAAACTTTCTCTACTTTATGGAATGTGTATTTCTTGATCCTCTGTGACAGCAGAGTGGATCATAAGGCCATGAACTACAATCCATAATTAATGCAAGTCCTGCCTTAGTCACATAGTAAAGAAAACATTCACATACACATTACTCACATCACATAAAACTTTCATAATGTCTACGCGAAACAATGAAGTGCACAAACACATCACATAGAGCATTATGATTTAACTTCTTCAAACTTTCCTAGGGCTCCACATTGCTATTCATTAAACAACTGAGCCGAAATGAATTTCAAACCATTGAACCTATAGAGTTAAGAGCACAGTTCGACTCTATGGTTCTGCCTGCAATTTAACCACAAGTTTCGCACAATTTTTCAAAGAGTATCCCGATTGTATAGGAAGAGTAACTCTAGGGGTAACAAAAAGCGTAGTTAACCACGCTGTTGACTATGTTGCGTAATGTCCAGGGAACCGAGTGTCTTGAAGTCTTAGTCCTTCTAATAAATCACCGGTATAAGCCCTCCGTGAGGTTTCCCCATCATGACTTTCACCCAGGCGTTTGGGCATTATGCAGCAGAGGACGATCAGAACAGCCTTGGCCGCGAAGCACGGTATCTTAGAAACGGAAGGGAGGCCTGGCAGCGGAGCATGAGGCCGGGCAGAGCAGAGCAAGTCCACGTCCCCAGACACAAGGCGAGCAGCAGCAGCAGCTTTCCTCGTGCGTGTGCACTGCCACACAAATGAGATCAGACAGAGCAGGGGTGTCAGCGGGGCAAAGCTCCAGCTCCAAACCCTCCGGCACAGCTGGCAGATTCGCATGTACTGGTGGGAGACACGGAGACAGAGAGAGAGAGAGAGAGAGAGAGAGAGAGAATGATTTCCTATGTTGACTGCAGTCCTATGATGCAACCATGTACTCGGGGCGAACCCTTAAAACCTACTCAGCTTTAAAAGGGAGTTTCATTATGTGGTGTGAAAGCAGGTTGCCTGATGATAGTTTCCAAATGTATTCCCTCCTCACCTTAATTTGCACCCAGAAAAACCCTTGTGCATACGTACAGTATAATGGCTGAGCACATTGTTCTCGTACGTGTACCAGTGGTCAGATAGTTCACTGAATGTTAAGCTATTATGAATATTGTATATATATATATATATATAAAAAAAACTGTGTGAAGAGTCGTCATTGGACAGGACCCCTGCTCACACCAGCAGGTCATGGGAATATTTATTCTGAGCACCTATATCAATTATTTAAGTTTATGAAACCACTATAAATATCTTAAAGGGGTTGCTCCATACGGTAAGATTACAGCTACTTGGGATTCAGCAAGGATTCAGCAATATCTGTTCTAGTATATTTATTTAACTACATCCATGTGCAAGGTAAAATAATGCAAATCATTATTATTAAAAATGACATTTAAAAAAAAAAGTTAAATTCATATCTTTAAGATATGATCAAGTTTGATTTTTTTTTTCTTTATCTTTCTTCCACCTGGGGAATTGGAATACTAGAAATGCTCGCCAGAGCGTTGTGTGAAAGACCAGTAGGCAGCTATCTGAGCATTTTGCAGGACATCAGTGAGGCTCAAAAAGTCGTGAAGGTCACTGAAGCAATTTGAGGCACAATAATGAAATTTCTGTACCTTTTGTGTCTTTTTTGCCCTCGGTGGTTGACCAACCATATCTGATCCAGATGGCTACAGACTCTCTGATCGTTTCTTTTGGTGGGCATTAGGGGTAGAGATGAAGTACAGAGATGCTGACCCACCGTCGAACAGCGCTCGTGGAAATTCTCCGTGAGGCATAAGCTCGGCCTCATAGACACTGACATAATAGGGGCGTTTCTGGTGCGGTTGGCTGGCAGCTCTGGTCTCTCTGTCTCCGTGACTCAAGGCGTTGACGTGGGTAGGGTGTTGCTGCACGGATATCCAGTGTCACGTTCACAAATGCACCCTGAGCAGCTGTCAGGGAGATTTTTTGGGTGCTGTGACATCGTACGGCCAAGAATTAGGATTGGCACTGCCCTTTTAATAATACTGATGAGATCATCTTCAAAACACGGTCAAATTTACTGTTGGCGTTTTTTTTTTTTTTTTTTTACCTCAGGAACCAAGGAAAGGTCACTCGCACTGTTATCTGAACTTACCCTTTGAGCAACTAGAACTGACCCATAGGCGAACAAAACCATAAAACAGAACCTTATTCAAAATGACTTCAAATGTGGAGTTTGCATTTTCACCTCAGTCTACCTTTCCTTTTAAAAAGGCCATGCTACCACATATTCTTCTGCGGTTATGAAGTTGGGTTTTTTTTTTCCCCCCTCTCAGTCTAATCACTTTATATTCACTCAACAGGATATCTTTCTTGGAGAGCACGCCTGCCAGCGTGAAAATATTAGCTTTAATAAACAAACAAACAAAAGAAAATCGATTGAGACAAAACAACGATGCGAACTCCTGCGACCCCGTGTGAAAATAGCCCACCGCCACTGCGTGGTGCTGAGGAGACTAAGCGAGAAAAGATGTTTTGTCATCCCGAGGCTACGGAAAAGAAATAAACAAACAAACAAAAACGGTCATTTAAACTCAGCCCCGATATTATTCAGTTCTTGTATATGGTGAAAACGATAACCGTAGATAACGACAGTTAGCGGGTGTTGAGCCATTTCTTTTTGTGTATGTGTGTGTGTGTGTGTGTGTGTGTGGAACTCATCCACATTTCTTTGTATGGAAACACCGTACTACATCATGTGGTAAGATGCGGTGTCTGCTCCTCTTCTTAAAAGTGTCATTTTGGATGCAAGGGAGGCTAAACGAGATTCTCTTCATTATTCATGTCAGGGATAGACATCGCTCCGTCATCTTCTAACGCTAGATCTTTCCTCTCTAGATGAGCGTTGTGAAAGTGTTGGGATGCTCAGGTCGCAGAAAATCTAATGTAATTCAATTCCACTGTTTATAATGGAAATTAGTACTGAGAGATGAAACACATTTCTGTGTGGAGTACTTTGAGGGAAAAATCTATTAAAATGCCTTTTGGCCCATCGGGGTCTCAGCTCCTATAGGCAGTACCGTCATTTTATCTGCAATTACTGTAAAGATAAATGAGGGTTAATATATTTTCATAGTGGCAGCATATCTTGAAATTGTGTTGGTAAAGGGGCGCACGCGCATTCATAATCAGTTTTCTCTGTGACCATCAAAGAGAGTTAATTATTACTGAATTGCATTAAAAAGTAACATCGGCTGAAAATATTTAAAAAGGTATAAATTGAATGAGCTTGAGATGGAAATCTAAGATAGTATGTTTGAGTGATGTATGGAGAGATTAGGGACAGCTGCTTAAGCACTGTTTCAATGGAGAAAATGTGCCTTCATTAAGTTAAATCAACGCGTTCCTCTGCATTGATTGGGCCGTGGCATTAAAATAGCCTTAATTCCTCCTACGCAAATTCTCTCAGGGCTTTGACATGTCTATGCCAGTAAACTTGATTTCCCATGGGTCCAAACACTAGTTTTGAGCCATTCAAAATCTGACAACAATGTGCTTCTCTCGTTCCCTCTCTCTCTCTCTATCAAACAAATACAACTCGGGATCAAAGTGTACTATCAATCACATTTTAAACGGCATAGACAGTGTTACAGGTTGCACACTCCAGCTTGGTGAGTCCAGGGCAAAAATAGCTTGAGCTTAGATAGAAGGTGTGGTTACCACACAGCTTATGGTTAACCCTATAGTATTTAAACTTTAATCATTTTCTTTACATCACATAATATAAATAATAATTTGTTCTTAAACTCCATGTACCAGCCTCCATACAGATGTATATTGATTAAAAAAAGAATCATTGCTCAGAACAGAGACAAATGCCCATTTCGACGTCATAGACTTCGGTGAGAGCATAACATAAATATGGTGTTGTGGTAACTGTAGTATCTGTCGTGGCCATCGTTATGTTTCATAGCCACTGATCTATTTTCAAACAATTATTATTTAAACGTAACATCCACTCTATAATGCTCATAATAACGATACATAATTGGCGCTATTTAGCTTTCACTATGAGAAAGCTCATTTACTGCACAATGTATCTTCGCATTAACTGAACTGAGCTATTTAGACAAACAGCCTGAAAAATGAGGAGGCAGTTCAATGCCATTTTGTGACTCATTGAGCCAATCAGAGCAAAATTAGAGGGGCGTTACTGTTAAGTTTGACAGAGATTTCAATTAGATAGACTTTGTGCATTAATCAACATTGTCCATCAACGCCATGTCCAGACTGTTTATCCCTGCAAACACATACAGTCACACAGGCAAACATGATTTATGTGGATGTAGTTCATTCTGAGCTCGATGAAAGGGATCTACACTTCTATGGTTAAAATTCTTCTGTTTGTCTGAAGTGTTTATCTGATTTCGTGATTGTAAAAGGATTTCAGGATGATTGTAATGTCTTAATTTGAAGCAGCCACTGCTGGGGGGTAAACAGAGATAGAGAATAAGAAATTGACATGACAGAATCCCTTCATGACCAAGTGATGTTGGACTCAATGTGAGGCCAGACTGGTTTTAAACTCCAAACCTAATAGAATGTCTAGAATGGGCAGGGTGAATACGAGAAACTCGGGCAAGGAACTTTGCAGATGTTTGTGTTACTGTTTACATCTGTGTATTTAACACACACACACACACACACACACACACACACACACACACACAGACAAAAGAAAATTCATTTTTTCTTCTTGTTTGGTTTTCTTAGTCAAGGTACATAATGCTTGCACTCAGTCTAATTAAAACAGAAAGATTATACATTGTATACATACATACATTCATACAGACATCCCACAGATGCATACATACAGACTTATGTACGTGACATGCATACATTGTGCACAGAGAAAGCATAAATATTGAAATGTCTTTGGTTACATATATCATCACCTGGTGTCTGAAACCCTGAAGTTGTTTGCTTTAGGATGTTTTGCTCAGCATACAGGAGATGTGAGAGGAAACCTAAATGATCCTTAGTAAAGTTTAAGACTGTATTCAAAGTAAAGACACACACACACACACACACACACACACAAACACATATATGGGTCTTCCGTGTTGCTGCACCATCTGAGATTTTGTTCAAAGTTTGTCTATATCATAAATAGGTCCCAAAATCAAGGCCTGTAAAATATTTCTGTTCAAGTTCTGTTCATGTTTTCATATTTTTTCAGCCCTTGATATTATTTCATTTTTGTTGCCTCAAAAATGCCTTGTTTGGGAAGCCATGTTTGGGCATTAATATCTTGAAAAGTATTATTCTTAGACTCACCAAACTTGGTAGGATTGAAGACAAACATGTTTTCTGTATGCCAAAACCATTAAAAGCCTGTACTGCATGCAATTCTATTATTATAAGGCCCTACATTTGGAAAAAAGTGCAAAATTCTTAAACGAGAGTGACATTGAGGGTACTACAAACCCACATTTTTGCATCAGTATGATATCAATCATTACTTTTTCTGCAAATACAATCTTTTATTAATATTTGAGGTTTCTACCACCAATGGACATGAAGATATTATGAATAAAACAAGGCATGATAGCATATTTTAGTTATTTTCATAGGACCAGAATGGTATGTGGGGTTACATGAAAACATAAAAATGTATATGGAAATTTATTGATGTATGGTTATTAAGGGTACAAAGTGCCAGTGTCCTTCCATTTTTCCTGCATATAAAAATAGACACAGATTTGAGAGATATTTTACCTATGGCCAAAAAACATCCATTTCAGGATTACATTTTTTTGCCTCAGTACCTCCATGCATCAGTGAATAATGGAACATAGGGATTCCACTCATCGAGAAAACACCATGCGCATACCCAGTTCAGTCCTGTTGTTCAACATGTGTTATTACATGCTATTACATCACATGTAATTTCCAGTACATAATAATTGCACATAATTTTCAGTAGTTATTTGATTTCTTTTATTGAGTATCTTATTGTTTTTTAAATATAGGATATACAATTTTACCACTCCACTGAAAATAGCATCTATCAGAGTTAATGCCTTTTTCTATAACGAGGCTGTGATAGTCAAGAATATAGCTTGCATTAATGACCTATAGTAATACGAGCCTATAGAGAACATGTTTTTCTTTACTCCAATCGATATTTCTGGGAGTCTGGGACACACATAAGTAGAGATAATAAGCTTCTTCGTTATGGACTTTTTTCCTAGAGGTAAAACAATACCCTTAACTATGTGTGTTTGTCTATGAAGGGAACACTGGCACTCTAAATGACCATACATTAAGCTATTTCCACATACATTTTCACGTTCCTACTAGCTACCCCATATACCATTTTGGTCCTATGAAAATGACTGAAAAATGTTACCATGCCCTGTTTTATTCTAAATAATTGCTGTCCATTAGTGGTAGAGACCTCGAATATTGGCACAAAATAAATAAATTAATTGTATTAATACATTAATTGTATCTGAAGAAAAAATAATGATTGATACCATTTGGGTGCAAAAAAATGTATTCATAATATTCACCCTTATTTAGAGATTCTGCACTTCTTTCCAAATCTAGGGCATGATAGAAAATCAATAGGCATGCAGTACAAACTTTTAATGGTTCATCCATACATGTTTGTCTTCCATCCAACAAAGTTTGGAGAGGCTTGGAATAATACTTTTCAAGATATTAATGCCCAAACATGGCTTCCCAGATAAGGCGTTTTTGAGAGGGTAAAAATGAAATAATATCAAGGGAAATAAATAAATAAATAAATAAATTGGAATTGAACAAAAATATTGTACAGGCCTTAGTTTTGGGACCCAAACATTATACAGACAAACTTTGAACAAAATTTGAGGCGGTGTTGCAATATATATATATATATATATATATATTACGGCAATATATATATATATAATAGTCTATATGCCTGATTCTGACACACGTACACCCTTTCCTTGGGTTTTTGAAAAAGTGCAATGTAGATTTCCTAGCTTGACACTGTTAAGGAAATATATTATAGATATGTTTTTTGGAGTCATTCCTTCAAATATTTACCAAATGTCATCATCAATTTCAAGAACTATCTGTCTTTTCGGTAGCTGCCATTTCCCTTTACTTTGAGGTGTTGATTTTTTTGAGAGGACAAAAATTTCCCTTTGTAAATTCGAGATCAATAGAAGGCAGAAGTGAGGCCATTCTCAGTGCGGAAATCAATGTTCTTTGAGCAAGCGCTCAATGTGTGTTATGAGCTTTGACAGGAACGAAAGGTTGAAAGATGAATATTGTCTGATGTAGGTGCCTTTACTTATTATTCACCACAAATGAGGAAAGGTATGGATTTGACAACATTGTTTGAGAGTCGTTGCTTTGTCAGACTGTTGCATTTTCCAACTCTTTCATTCATCTCCTTACATGCAGCATCTTCTTTTCGTTTAAGCACTACATCATATGTCAAATGGTAATTGTATAATGATTGTATAACTTTATCCAAAAGCAAGTAGGAGTATATTAATCTGGACGGTAAGGAAAAAAGGCGCTGTCCATGCTGTTCATGTCAGTTCGTTGCGTTCTATACCATCCTAATGTATTTGAGGGGGGGGGGGGTTCTCGTCCATGACTTTGCTGAGAGTTGATCAAATCCTTTTTTTCAGTTTCAGGTTCCACTCCTGGCCACAGCTCATGGATTTCCTCACAGAGTATGTTTACAATGAGACTTACTACGACAATGGAACAGAGGCATTCAATGTCACCGAGTGTGAAGCCAAACCCCAGTACAACTACTACGCCATGCTTCTGACGCTTCTCATCTTTGTAATCGTCTTCGGCAATGTGCTGGTGTGCATGGCCGTCTCCAGGGAGAAAGCCCTGCAGACAACCACCAACTATCTGATCGTGAGTCTGGCTGTAGCTGACCTACTGGTGGCTACGCTGGTCATGCCCTGGGTAGTTTACCTGGAGGTAAGGGATTCTTCTTTTGGTATAAGCTTTTAACAAATAAACCCATTCACTTGCGTTTAACGCGGATTTGGGTTTTGATGAGGCGCATGCATAAACCAAATGGTTCGTGAGAAAATTCTGAAGTAAAACTAAGACAGGAAATAAGACGGATGCTTCATATACTTTGATTTAATTGGCTGTGTGAAACTGAACGCTGTTGAAACTGCTTAATTGGATAATTGTCTTTAGAGGTAACTGATCTTCAGGGAAAGGTCCTCAGGGCTTTGCTAAGCCTTGTTGTTAAAGTGTGTGTGTGCCTGTGTGTGTCTCTGTGTGTGTGTGTATGCACGCTATTGCTAAAAGAGGTTGTTATGATGAAAGTGTTTTACAGTGAGAGGATGGGGTCTGGCCATTGTCCTTGCAAAAACTATCCTTTTAATTAGTCATTTGTGGCTCCACAAAGACTGGACAACTTTCTAAAGGCTGATCAAGCACCGTCAAACTGCATTTGGAGGACATTTGAATGTCATTACTTTATATTTAAACTGTATTTTCCACATGTGTCTGATAAGGAACATGCAGTAAAACAATCCAAATTTTACAAGTCGCCAAGATCTCTTATTATATATTCTTTTATTTATTTCGATTATTCGTCGTATATACCGTTTTAATCAGTTGCATGTGAACATTTGTTCGTCTGTCTCTAACCTGAAACTGAATGTGGTAATGGAATATGAGCAAGAGCGCTGTAGTGATGCTTTGCTAATTGGAAGTATTGAGAGCACAACTGCCTGTATCAGTGGAGAGGCTGGGACATGAGTGGTAGAGGTCACTCTGTTGCCCTTGAGTCGATTCTTTTATGGGGGGTGGGGGGGTTACACAATGAAACTGAAAAACAAGTCAATGTGTGGTGTGTTCTCGGCAATCAGAACATTTTACACCTAACCTTTAATCTAGTGTTCCCTTGTAACATTCAGGGGAAAAAAAACACCTCCTCATAAAGCTTTCTCTTGTCCAAGGTATAGACAACATAACAATTTGGTTTTAAATCAGATCCGCCACTAAAAGCCTAGAGTAAAAGTCCCATGAAAATAACACATTTTCATTCAAGAGTCACTGCAAATGTCAACCAGAGAACATGTGTCTAAGAGGAAAAGCACTTCTCATGAACAATGGTGTGACCAATATCTGTATTGATTACGCCTCCAGACAGACTTCGCAGAAGACATTGTTTCTCAGTAGGTTTATACCATAGTGGAAGCAACTTGTGCCAGGCCATTCCATTAAAACAGTTTTATTCTTATTTCTATCCTATTAAATATTATTTTAGCAAACCCTGGAGTTATGAAAATCATAGTTATGTTGCGCTTTAAAACAATAGGATACTTTGAGGTGATGCTTGTTGGCATTTGCGTTCCAGAGGCAGGTTGCTATGGATCCTGTGACTCGTCACAATTGACTCCCGTGGCAGGTCACGTAAAAAAAGAGAGGGACAAAGGAAACTGAGAGCGCGTGCAGTCTCCCTCATGGCTCTCTGACTGAGGGATGTTTTCATGTCAGCTGGTACTGCCAGACAGTAGCCCACTCTCAGGCCACATTGAATTATTCCATTTCATCTGAGCTAGGCTTAGTCACATTGGCTGAAGGATTGGAATATAAAGCATGTTATATATACTGTGTGTGTGTGTGTGTGTGTGTTTGTATACCATCATATATATATATATACCGTTATATCAGAGGTGTCTTGTGATATATAATCTTGATCAGTTTTGTTTTATCATCTTTACTTTTTCTGAACAATGAAGGAGTAGGGCAATTTGAAAAAAAAAAGTTTCAATATTCAAACATTTATTGTATGCAGCACTGAGTTTGACAGGTCATTGCTCATTATCTGACAGGCTGCTCTTGTATGAGTTGTTTTCGTTGCTGAGTAAGGCTCCCAGTGTGAGCCATTTTAATTATGATCCTAGCCAACCATTTGTTATGAAAACATTTCTGGACCATGAGGAAAAAAAAAAAAAAAAAAAAAAGGATGCAAGCATATTTTACATGCTTACAGGTAACTAGAACAATGTTCTGTGGACAGAAGGTAGGGGGATGCTTTCTGTTTGAAAAGAGGTTCGGTTTCACTTACAGCTAGTTTTGTAATGATGAAATCATATTGCAAGTGCGGCTGTATCAAAGGAATGGTATTCGTATTCTTCAATCTGTTCTAAGTTTTGAAGGCGGTGAAGAGTTGGGGTGGATGGTTGTCACGTCACCTCGGTTCAACTACCTCCCCTCAATGGGACTGAGAGTTTGGGTTTATTAATTGACCAATTGATTTGACTGACAGTCAGTGTGAATGCCAATGTTGTGCTGCTCAATTTCCCAATTGAGTTTTCCAGAGCTCCTATCTGACTCTCTCACCTGAGCCACCTACTTTCCATTCCGCCAATGCGCAGCGCCTTAAATTTATTCGTTCCCCGTTCGAAATGTCAGGCAATCTATAAAGCCACGTAGCTTATGTATCACACTTGCAAGTCTTACGTAATAAGCATCTTATCTTATGCAATAAGTACCAGGTAGCGAACCAATTTATTCACCCCTCCTTTTTTCAAAGCGGCAAGGTAAACCCAGTTACTAGCTGCATTTCTCAAATGCAGAATTGCTTATTATGTTCACACCTTAGCTCTCTACTGAGTATCAAGGGAACATTAAACTTTACCCAGTTTAATTTACCTCTTTACATTTCATTGTCAAGAAACTGAGTGGAAAAAGGGGAAAACAGCCTGTAGCAACTATAAGTCAGTGCAAATAACCCATATAACTGTTACATAACTGAGAGACAAAGATAAAATGAAAAAAAAATGTTGTAATTGTACCAAAATTGTACCAAAAAATAATACAAATGTAAATGTAACTCCATTGCTATATTGGGATATTTGTTTTTGCATCCAGGAGACCTCAGTAGTCTTAGGAGACTGTACAGTTGCAGTAAATAAGTCCAAAATCAAACTGTTTACTCTTTGTGTTGCCTTATCAATGAGAAAATATAACTGATTTTATTCTGAATCTAATGCTTGAATAACACAGTAACAATTCTTTCATTCTTGCACTCAAAATA
Source organism: Chanos chanos (assembly GCF_902362185.1). Classification (NCBI taxonomy): domain Eukaryota; kingdom Metazoa; phylum Chordata; class Actinopteri; order Gonorynchiformes; family Chanidae; genus Chanos; species Chanos chanos. The sequence goes on from NC_044509.1 coordinate 6,971,847, forward strand.
GTAGTTATGAGTTTTTGTATTACTCTACAGTCGATATGAAGCTAGTACCTACCTGCCTAATGTTAAGGTGCAATTTCAGTTTGCGTATACATTATTGAGGGACTTCTGTGGTTTCAGAAATACTGTTTCACTTACAATCAACTTGTCCGTGACCCACTTTATCTGTAGCATAAAAAAAGTAGCTTCCTCATTTGCAAAGACTAATAATTCTGCAAAACTGAGTTGTCACACGTTTTTCTCAAATTCTAATATAGCAGAATTCATGGTTGATATGATGTGATATTCATGGTTGATATGACGTGGGCATAAAACCAGTCGGGGATTCCAACAGAGACAATAATATGTTCCCTTGAGCTTGACAGATGAAAGTAATAAGTGGCCAACAAGGAGTTCAAAGCATTGTTGTAGGAAAAAGACAGAGACAATAGCATTGATCAGGAAACGAACCCCATAAATCTTCCACCTCTCTCGTCTCCAGATCAGGAATAGTGTGTTTTACAGATAGAAAAAAGAAGCATAGGTGGTTTTCCCCGATGCCCCAGATTCTTGTGCCCGTGGGATGCTGGAGAGTTGTCAGCTGTGATAGAGAGATTCTGTGATTCGGGAAATCAGGACACAGAAAGCAGCTCCACTTTGTCACAACAGCAGATGTTCTCATCAAGACTTGTGATATGTGAGGATAACTGAGATAAATTGCTGACTGAGCTAAGAATGGATACCATCGGTGTAAAAAAAAAAAAAAAGCCCTGGAGAGCATCAATTAAGACTGGTCATTTTGCATAGATAAAAAAATCGTAGGGGACCCAACACTTAGTTCTGTGGAACACTGGGGGAAAAAGAGAGAGAGATGTCATCTTTTAAAGGCAATTTATGTGAAATTGTGCTGTCCAGGAGTTCCAGGATGAAGCAAAACTTTGTTTATTAGATCATGTCTGGGGTTTTGATTTAAAGGATGAGCTCAAATACATGTAAGCAGTGTCAGAGAAACTGGCAAGAGAGAGAGAGAGAGAAGGCTGACAGAGAGCAGAACTTCTTTTACCTCAAAGAAATAGGAAGAAAAAGATTGCATCCCTGAAAAGTTTGACCTATGAATAATATTAACTTTTTTCCCAAGCATGTCTCCATCTCCTCTACATTAAGATAATGGATGTCTGAAATTTTTGGTCACTTTAGGACCAAAGAGAAGTTCAATAAAAGTTGGTTATGTGAGGTTTTTTTTTGTTGTTGTTTGTTTGTTTAATAGAATTTATATTTCTAAGAGAAATCTCTTTGAGGTCAAGATCTCTTTTTCAGTGGTTTCATGTTCAGATTAAGAAATGAGACATTTACATGCTACAGGGAAAAAAAAAATCCTGAAGACAGGACAAGTAAAGAAAAAAAAATATTGAGTAAGCATTTAAGTCAGCAGGAACGCTGCACCTCACTCACCTCCTTCACACAGTATGTAGTAGGGGTCAGGCAGCCAGCAGTATTAACTCTTAAGTCTGTTGTCAGCTGTGCTAGTTTGAATATGTCAAACCAGGAGACCATGTCAGAACAGACACTAAGAGCAAAGATTTTAGAATAGAAGCCTCTGTCTCAGGAGGCAGATGTTAAAAGGGTTCAGCTGAGGGTTGAGATGACAGAACAGCAAAAAAGAGCCTGGCGAAGATGAATTTGCAGACGCCCCTCAGAGAGATGTAGTGAGATATGGAGAAAAGGAGACATAAAAGCGAACTAGAACATAAAATAGGGTCGCTGACCGGACATACTTCGGTTCTTGTTAAGAAGAAATCTGAACTTGTTGTCCGCCCATGGGAGGCCCAGAAACGAATGAGAAAAGATGTGGATGAACAGAGAAACAAAGGACGCCAAACTCGCCGCCAAACTGAGAGTTGCCGTCTCCCGTAAGATGTGGTAGACTGCCACTCTTGAGAAAGCAGCTGAGGAAAGTTACCCGTTCATCCAGAACATTCTAAAACATACTGGCAGCGGGGCCAGAACCAAACAATGACATCAATTTATATGGACACTGCAGGAAATTCAAATGAGGATACAGACTCAGGGCAGAAAGGGAAGAGAGCAAACATTTCCATGAGGAGGAGATAAGAGAGGCTGTATTCCCACACTGACTGATGGCTTTGTGGCGTTGAATTTTAAACAAAGAGGTGCGTGTGGACGAGTGTGACTTGAGTGGATGCATTCTCTAGAATATTCCGTGACTCTGTAAGAATAAAAGAGTCATAACTGTCAGCAAAGAAGTCAGGCGTGTCCATGGGCCTCGGTTTGTTTTGAAACGTGCTGGGGACAACGACTGGTTTCGACACATTCACACCTTTTTTCAGTGGTGGGGACAAATTGGGCCAAGGCAAAAAGTGGTGGGGACATGTTCCCAGCGTCCCCAGTGTCTCCAGCGTAAATGACACCTATGGGTGTGTCATTAGCTGACTAACAGTTAAAGTAGTTCCCGCTGTTGTCAGATCCACAGATGATGAGTATGTCAGATAGACAAGGACCGTCAGAGGCGCGACAGTGAAGAGAAATATTTAGCCTCAAACAAGTGAAGGAACAGAGTATACACAGATATGAAAGAAAAAAGAGTTACTAATACCATTAGTATGTTATTAAAAAATGATATTAGAATATTATTTTGAATATGTGTATATGCAAAAGCAATAATGTGACCAGCGATTGGTGCATTACAAATACCCTGACCAGTGGTGAACAACGCAAAAACCTTCGCCACTGGTAACACTGACTTAATTAATTTGCAAAAAGCTTTAATAGGCTTCATAGCCTTAGTACACAATGGCCATACAGCAGAGCAGCGTTGGCTTGTCACCATGTCAAGTTAATGAAAGGAATGGACTGGAATGGAACTTGGCAGTGGAAATAGTATTCAATAAACAACTGCATAATTACAGTAGGACAGTCAAAATATCAGTGGTTACCCAACCCTACCGTGGCTTCAGCTCATGAATAATTGTTCAGAGCATAACTACACATGTGTATGCATACACTCATTAAAAAAACCCTATAAGGCCAGGCTGGTGACACAGGCAGCCACTGACCCTGCTGGAATGGAAAGGAAGTCAGTATTAAACTTGTCCTAATGACAAATTAAATAAGTTTTCACTGCAGTGCAGTCACACAACCAGTTACATCCACTCAAATCCAGCCAAATCCATTTGTGGAAACACAGAGATGGCCACACTTCTTGAAAAAGAGTCTTCTTTAAGCTCTAAAATGTAACTGGACAAAGGCTTAAAAGTGTATTTCCGCAGCTAATTTAGGAGAAATATTGTCAAAAAAAACCAAAAAACACCTTGACCTGAGGGAAAAATCAGGGACAACGTATATTTTCACTACCACAGGAAATATGCTATATACGGATTTTTTTTTCTAATGTTTATTGTGTTGTTTCCTTTTTAAAAGACCTTAAAATAGAAAAAAGGAAGTAGAGTAAAATCATTTGCTCTGTACTTTTTCCTGTCATTGTTGTTGACCGAATATATACAACTGTCCCGTGATCCAAATGTTAATGTCTTTTTCTCCAGCCATATTGACAGCGACAGATCCAGAACCAGAAATTGCGCAAACTTATAAGATATAGTTATGTCAACATGTAAAACATAAATGTTTAGTGAGATGTCCAGAAAAACAAAATGTACATCTTGCAGTAGCAATACTGATTATGGGGATAAATCCACACACTCCTAATTGTGAATAGCAGACGGTTCAGGATCAGTGAGCATGGATTTAAGTATTTGTGCCCCTTTAAAGAACCGTGCGTTGCGCAAAGTGGAGGTTAGGATCCATTTTTGTGGTTTAATAAAATTATGCAACAATAAAAGATGTTTTGCATAAAAAGTGCACGGTGATGTGCTTTCAAGTGTGCGTCTCTTCTTTAAATACGCATTTCTCTTTGCTTACCCATTTACTTGGCCATTAGAAACATGTTACATGTGTTTGAGTAGAGACCTGATGGCTTTTCAGAATTAATGAAAAATAAATAAATTACACAGCTGAATCCAAGTACCTTGGCCTAATAGAATATGATTAAAAATTAATTGATTCACTTAAAGACTGTTTGATGAATATTTTAGGAGTAGGTATGCTGGTAAGATCTTCCTTTTGAAAAGGAGGTTGTAAAACTGAATCATATGTAATGGGTAGCAACATTATAACGTGTGCCTTTCATTCACAGTCATCTATTCATATTAAAATGCTTCTGATATAGAGGGTTTTTTTCAGTTCAATACAGCTGGAGAAAGCTGTTTCCCTTTAATAGAGTTACTCTCTTGAAACCTGTTTTTTTTTTTTTTTTCCTCCTCTGAGGCGTTTTTATTAAGATTTTACAAGTCATTTTTTTCCAGTAAAGCCAAAAACGCACAACAGGGAATATTAACAGAGCTCAAGTAGAAACTAAAATGATGACAGATGGTTGCTACAGGCGCCGCTACGTCATGAAGAAGAGACAGAATGAGATAAATCAGTGAACTCAATGAACATACAAATAAGTTCATGAAAATACATCTTCATATATGTTAAATGCATGAATCAAGGAAGGCTCAACCGGAAGAACTCAGACACAGTTCCGTGGAACTGTGTAGTTGTAGTTTAGGTGAGGCATCCATATATTAAAAAGCATGTCCGTTGACGGGCTCATCGTACTTGACAAAAACTCCATGGGAATACTTTCTTTTATAAGTTTGAGCCAGTTTTTGATAGAAGGAGCTTTCTCAGATATCCAAGACATCAAAATATTCTTTCTGGCAGCAAAAGTCAGAATATCCTACAATCTTCTTTGTGATTTTTATCTAGGAATCTTCCGCTAGGGATGCTCAAAATAAGTGAAATGGTGTCTAGATCCAATCCAAAGATATCTCTAGTAATATGTATAATCCTGTCCCAGTATTTCTGAATTTTATGACACATAAAATCAGTATATTCCACAACTGAGACTTTGGAACAGAAAGGAGAGGATTTTGGGTCAATTTTGTATCTAATGTAAGGTGTAATGTGTAGCCAATGCAGTTTTCTGAGCTGGATAGCTCAAACCCTATTACAGACAGAACCCCATTACTGAAACCACATTTCTTCTTGCTTGGTCCCAGATCAGTTACCATTCATCATTTCAAAAATTGACTGCAAAATCCTTGCCCAAGGTCTGCCAAAGTCCCTCTGTGTCTACTGCACAGATTGTTCTCAGAGCTGGATAGAAACATGGTATTTATTTCCACATTGGGCCTTTTAGCAAAACTTTTTCTATGTTGGATAAGGTCACATCAGTATTAAGAGCAGCCTTTTTATACATGAAATCTCCAAGCTGTAGGTAACTAAAAAAAAGACTGTCTTGACAAATTAAACATTGTGGTTAATTACTCATTAGACATAAGCGATGTGCCCTCAAACACATCCTTCAGTTGAACAATTCCAGGGGCACTCCATATCCTGAACCCTGCATCCATTTCCTGTGGTAGAAAATCTGTGTTATTCTGAATTGGCGTGGGGGCTTAGGTAAAATGTAGCCCATCCTCCAGCTTACGAGCTAAGAACCAGCCCTTAAGAGTGTTTTGTACTGGGCTGTCATGAAGGCCTTTCACCTTTTTAGAGTCGCCCACAAATAGGAGATTTCGTAACAAGCCTCATCAAGTGGGGGTCATTCTTGCGCCGCTCTGCAGCAAAACAGAATTGATGGGCCCGTTGACACAATTTAATATTGGGAACATCTAATCCATCCCGTAAATTATAATCCTGCCATTTTAGGTTTGGCTTTGCTTTGCTTCACAAGAAGGAACACACCCAGTCACTGAGTTCCTTCACAACTTCATTTGAATCAAAAATAGATGATAATGTGGGTGCATGCAGTAAACGTGAATAATAATGAATAATGTTCATCTTCATCACAGCGGCTCTCCCCAACCACAGCAATAAACTTGAATAATAGCTTGAATATGACAGTAAGCTTGAATAATAATGAATAATAGTCATCTTCATCACAGCAGTTCTCCCCACAACAACAGAAGGACAGTCTAGCTGTTTAAGTCACTGTGAAAGATATGTTGGCAGAAATTAGATTTAAACATGTGTTTGAATGTAGGGGTGATATTAGAACCCAAATACACCATATGGCCAAAAGTATGTGGACACTTGACCATCACACCTATATGAGCTTATTGGACATCCCATTCCAAAATCACAGGCATTAATATGGAGTCCCCACCAAATTCGTCAAACCATGTCTTTATGGACGTTGCTTTGTGCGCAGTGGCATAGTCATGCTGGAATGGGAAAGGGCCTTCCCCAAATTGTTGCCACAAAGTTGGAGGCATACAATTGTCTAAAATGTCTTTGTATGCTGTAGCATTCATTTTACCCTTCACTGGAGCTAAGCTGCCTAGTCCAAACCCTAAATAACAGCCCCAGACCATTATCCCTCTTCCTCCTCCAAACTTTACAGTAGGCACTGTGTACTCCGGTGGGTACAGCTCTCCTGGCATCTGCCAAACCTAGACTTGTCCATCAGACTGCCAGATAGTGAAGCTAGAGGCATAGTGACAGGTTTTGTGAAGTTTATCTTATATTCGGGAAAAAATCCAAATAAATTTATTACATCTACCAAACGTAGTGACAGATGTATCTGGGTTTGGCAAGAAGAGCAGGATGTTGTCTGCATAAAAGTGTTATTTTGTGTAGTTTTGTTACTCATTGTCACCCCAGCCTTTTAACTACAGAGTCCCACCCCGTGGTTCTGTGAGTGGATCAACAGCAACAGGAAAAAATTCTGATGCACTAGAGCCTCTTGAAGCAATGTAACTTAACCTAATACTTAACCTTGGTCCAGCTAAATTAATGACTCATACCAGTTATGATCTATGAATTTCTTTTAAGGTTCAGTTAGCTTTTTTATACAAAAGAATGAGTAAGACCGAGGCCAGCAAAAGCACACAGTAAGGTTCTGTTAAAGCTTGCCTCATGAAATACCTCTTAAACTGTGCATGCAGAATGTGTTATGGCACATTTCACAAATGTTAAAAGGTATGAACTATGAATTTATGCCCATACACACACACACACACACACACACATACATACACACATACATACACACACATTTTCAGTGCGTCGTGATCTGTGTCTATTATCTGCTCTGTGTCAATATGTGTCCAGCCAGCTAGCAGGGTCTCACTATAGCTGATTATCTGAAATGCAGACAGAGCCACTTTTACTTTGTATTTGATGTAATTTATTAGAGTTTGTTAACACTGCTTATAAGTTTTGCTTTTTATATATCTATATCCGTTTGTCTCTAACCAGTACCTTTGTGTTGCAGGTGGTTGGAGAGTGGCGGTTTAGTAAAATCCACTGTGACATCTTTGTCACACTGGATGTCATGATGTGCACTGCCAGCATTCTTAATCTGTGTGCTATTAGTATTGACAGGTGGGTCACTCTACCGCAGCTCTCGCAGGGCTGAGAAATTACCTTACTGACTGATGTGAATATTACAGATCAATATCTCTGTGTGTGTGTGTGTGTGTGTGTGAGTGTGTGTGAGAGAGAGAGAGAGGGAGAGAGAGAGAGAGAGAGAGAGAGAGAGAGAGAGAGAGATTGTGCGTGCGTGTGTGTGTGTGTGTGTGTGTGTGTGTGTGTGTGTGTGAGTTTGTGTGCGTTTTGGGAAGGGGGTATGTGTGTTTTAGAACACTGACAAGTTAGTATGTTTCCAGGTTCAGGGAAGGAACTATGGCCCACAAGAGTTGTGGATTCAGGGTGCACGTGTCGTACTCTGTAGCTCTTTAGCTGTGTTTCTAGATGGTTCACTGTGGTGAGGACATGAACTCATATCATGGTTCAGCACTTTACTGTTTGTTCATTTGGAAGAGCTTGTCATTCCTGTGTGAATCAGAACATGTCAGATACCAGTATATACATACCAGTATTTCCAATATGACCCGGTGTATTTCAATAGAACTGTAAAAAAAATTGTACTGAGCAGTTTCCTTGGTAGGGGTGATAATGGTGATGATGATGATGATCATCATCATCAGGATGATGACGATTATAATGATGCACATGTGTAGCGTCGGAACTTTATGATGTGCTGTAAATGTTTCAGTAGGAAATGCTTTTTTTTCCTGATTTCTCACTCTCTGTCTCTCTCTCTCTCTCTCTTTCTCTCTCTTTCTCTCTCCTCCATATTGCTCCTTTCTCTGATTAACACACCCACACCCTCCTCCCTCTTCTCATTGGACTCCTCACACAGGTACACAGCGGTTGCCATGCCGATGTTGTATAACACACGCTACAGCTCCAAGCGACGTGTCACAGTAATGATCTCAGTGGTTTGGATTTTGTCTTTTGCAATATCCTGCCCCCTGTTGTTTGGGTTGAATAACACAGGTAATGAAAACATCTCGTAATCTTTTTAGTAACATTCATTTCTTAAGGCTTGCACACTCAAGGCTGATCAAGATGTTCTATTAGGCATTTCCTCAGCAACACTAACACACTGAGCTTCAAAAAAAGTGAAAAACTTACACTTATCATTGCATTAAAATCTTTTTTTTTTATCGCAGTGTCGCAGTGTCTGGTGTGATATATTCTAGTTTGAATATCATACATGGAATTGTTGTTTTAATTTTGTTCCCGTTTGATGCATTTGTTGTTGTTGTTTTTTTTCAGCAACACGAGATGGTGCAGTGTGCGAAATAGCCAACCCGGCTTTCGTGGTCTACTCCTCTATCATGTCCTTCTACGTGCCCTTTATCATCACTCTGCTCGTCTACGTGCAGATTTACGTGGTCCTCCGGAAACGCCAGAAACGGGTCAACACCAAACGCAGCTGCCAGAGGACGGACGTCGATACGCACACCCCTCTGAAGGTGACACGAGCTGTTAAAGGAGACTCTGAGAGAACGGGGAGAAAAAAAAAAAGAGAAAACCCAGATAACAGACAGCGTAGTATATTAAATACGTTGTCGGAAGGTCAGCAGAAGAATCTTTGTTGCCGGAATACACAGGGACCAGCTGTTGAAATGAATCATTCCAAAGATATGCTAATGCCAAGACCTATAGCACTGACTGCTAACCTCCTCTAGGGCTTTGAAATCAAGCTATGTTTAGTAGCAAGGCTTCATTCTAAATTAATTTCCTTGGTCTTTGTGAAACACTTAGTATTAGATTATGTATAATAGTAGGTATTTGATGAGAACACATTATGGAAATTTTGAAAGCTTTTTTTTTTTTTTTTCTTTAGCAGCTGCATTTGTTTATGGGGTCATTTGCTTGCTCCATACAAAATAAGCATTACCCAATGGACTGATTTAAAATGGGATCATTAAAGCCTGGAAAACAGGCACCGTGCCATCATTTAGAGGTTCCTCTATAATTAGTAAATTGTAAAATGCTGGTGTCTTTAAGTTTCAGTATGTCAGAACTAAAGGAGTGTAGCTCTTCACTTACTTTCATGTTCTATTTTCTTGTCTTCACTGAAGCGTCTTTAATGATTAGTTTGACATGACCCTCGTAACCTTTTCCTATTGATTTTTTTGTGTGGTAACTGGTGTATAATTGCCATTACAGATCGATGAGTTCAGCTTTTGCTTTTTCCATAGAAAAACTGAGCTTTCTGTGGTACTTTCAAATGAACTAAGCAGTAAATTTCTCCTTTTTTTTTTTTATTCAATGATCGTTCTCCTTGCCTAAGACTTTAAATTGCTTTTGGCTTTAAGGGAACAGGCACAGTACATAGCAGCGGGTCTTGTCAGTGGTTTCCTAAAGTCATTACCTTTAGCATGAACCATGCACTTATGCCTCTTTTCATTGTCATTGCTTTAGGAGAAATGTACTCACCCAGAGGATGTCAAACTGTGCACGGTGATTGTGAAGACTAATGGGAATTTACCCGTCAAAAACAAGAAAACCGTATGTCACTTAAATAACGCTTCACCTTAATTGCACAATCTTAATATGTCCTGAACTGAAATGGACTTGGCTGAGAACACAATGTGTAATGCATGATAAACAAATATTGGATTTGTGCAGATTTTGTCTCTGTCTTTTCAATAACACAAATATGATTTTTTTTTTTTTCTTTTACTGAATATTCATCTCTGCCTGTTTATAAAAAGAGTGAGTCACTCATTTGATTAGAATGCTACTCTACATGCCTGCTGACAGTTTTCTTTTGAATTAGTCGTTATTGGCAGTTCATTTATCATTTGTACACCTAATTAGGGGCTATTAGACTACAAGCAATGCATCAGACATTTGCATACTTGATTTTTCTTTTAGTGGGTGGCTTTTTACCCCATTTACGTGGATTTGTTGCTGTTGTTGTTGCTGTTGTCATCTTCTTTTTCTTCTTCTTCTTCTTCTTCCTCTTCTTCTTCATTATTGCCTGACCTCTCTGTAACTCTGTATGTTACCTTCTGTTGCAGCTTCTGATAAAGGAGGTGCAGCACCAGTGCAGTGATGTAGAAATGGATCCCATGACAAGTACCAGTCCTCCAGAGAAGAAAAGGCTGGCATCCACAGCAGCTGGCAACCTGTTAGCAAACCCATGCCCGAGCAATGCCCCTCCCTCTCAGACCGAGTGCCAGGCCAACGGAGACGAGAAGAATGGGCACACCAAGGAAGTCCAGACCCCCAAAGGGGCCAAAGCCTTTGAAACCCAAGCCTTACCCAACGGCAAGACCCGTACCACGGTTACCAAGACAATGAGCAAGAGGAAGATTTCTCAACATAAAGAAAAGAAGGCCACTCAGATGTTAGCCATCGTTCTAGGTAAGCAAGCTATGTCGCTATCACTCTCAATCTTTTCATTTCACATGAAACTGCTCACCTGAAACCGATCGTGATGAAACCAGTGTGCACCATAAGCGTCCTCGGACTGAAGGTCCGTTTGTTCGCCATGGGAAACGTTACATTATGATTACTGTATCTTTTTCAGGTGTTTTCATTATATGCTGGTTGCCCTTCTTCATCACGCACATTTTGAAGACACATTGCACAAACTGCTTTGTACCTCTGGAAATGTATAACGCCTTCACGTGGCTAGGCTACGTGAACAGCGCCGTGAATCCCATCATATACACCACCTTCAACGTGGAGTTCAGAAAAGCTTTCATAAAGATATTGCACTGCTGAGAACATTGCTCGCTGATCCGCCCAAGGAGCGAAGCCGATTGATTGATATGTGGACGTGTGGATTTCCGTGAGAGGTTAGTGCATCATCTCACTCCTCTCCAGACGATGGACTAAGAAAGAATGCGCCTGATCAAGCACTCATCTCATGACGTTAGAGCTTTTTTGGTCACTACTCAGATGAATGTAATTGTCAAACTTTATCTGTGTAATACTGTGTTCAGTCTTTAAGGGGAAGTTCAGCCATGTTGACATATTGGTCCATTTGGACAGTTACCTCTGTGTGATCAAATGGTTAATGTGAATTTTTCTAGAGATCAATTTTTCTTCTTTCTGAAATCATTTCTTAGATCAATGCTCTATGTTGTTTACGTTTTGAAACCCAGAATACATAGTATATATAGTCATTAGCAAGCTAACTGCGTAAAAAGCAGCTTTACATCCAATTTTAAAGACCAGCAGTAAAAGATGCTAGTTTGTCACACTTCCTGTGAAAATTAATGAGAGGAGTGTCACTCAGAGGCCCTGTACTGACAACAAATAGGTCTTTTTTTGTTGTTGTTTTTGTTTTATTCCTATTTGGAGCCAGCAGCTGGTAATGATTCGGTGAATCTGAACAGATTTGAGGTCTTTACTCTAGGTCATTGTGGAAAATTAGGGCTTTGGAAAAACAAAAAAACCTACAAACCTAAGTATTTGATTGCAAAACCACCCGTGGTACTGACAAACACCTAGGTAAAGGTTTTGAATAAGCCTGTATGTCTGCAAGGATGATCTATTCCCTTTGAGTACCCCAAAAGAAGCAGGCCAATAGGTTTAGGGGCTATTTTAAAAAGCTGAAGTCCTCTTACTGAGGTGACATTTAAGGCTTTTGTTGTAATGAGCAGGGACTTCAGATACTGCAGCTGTAGGTTTCTATCAGGGGGGTAATTTTCAGCACAGAATGTCTTGTTGAACTGAAATCTATGAAACCAATTTGAATTTAAAAATAGAACAGAAAGTGCTGTATTTCTGGAGTGAATTGGGTTGTTAAATAACGTGCATTTGATGCACAAAGAAACCAGTGTTAAAAGATACATTTATTAATTTATTTATGTATTTATTAGTCTGTCAATATGTTAATAAAAAGAAGATCTATTGTGCATTGCTATAAACGGTGGGATGTATGGCTTAATAAAGCAAACAGGTCAAAGAAGCAAAGTAGGTTTAATGATTTGGAAAAAAACATTTCAGTGTAAATAGTACAAATGTAAAAGCCCATGACAAAAATGATGATGCATGTTTGCATTGGTATTTTACATGAAATCCCAACTAATGTGTGTGTCTGTTTCTGGTGTGTGCAAGAAAAGGCCATACAATTGCTGATGTGCTGTGTAGTCTTGTATCCATATTTCCCTGTCTTACGTTACTCTTCACACATTTAAAAAGCTTGTTAGAACACATTTGTATAGAAAAACGCATTATTTTATGGCAAAAAAAAGCACAATCAGATTGTGAATAAACATACGTCAAGGTGGGTGTTGAAATGTACCCTTCTTCGGTTTCATCAGATGCTTGGTCCGTAGTTTCATTGAATAATATCATGCCTTGGTTCTGATGAATACAACCAGTATTGTAACCTAGTCTAGGATTTCCAGATGGTGGGCTACGAAATTCTGCAGAGCTACTAACCTGTCATGTCTTTAATGTAATGCCCTCACACGAACCGTATTGTTAAAAATGACCCATTGTCTTTTTGTGTTACTTCAGCATAATTAAATCAAGCATATCAATAGCATTGCCCTCATAATTGCTACAATTAGAGGAAAAAAATAGAAGAGGAAAGCGTCATTAAAACTCACCCATTTTGACCCAACGGGTCCTCTACCAGAGATAATTCGTTTTTGCTTTGTGTCATTGGAATTGCTCTGAATTCCTGGTTGTCTTTTCATGACAAATTATATTCCTCCACCAGTGTCACCGCACAGAGAAAAGTGCATGTGTAGAAGCTCTAAACACAATTGCAATACCAAAACAAAATATGTCAAATGTGATATACAAAATATGCAGTAAATGTTCCAGTTGATTTTGTGGCTTGGGTTAGCATTAGGCTTGGAAGGAGTTCCATCTGGTTTTTAGAGTCTGTTTTAAGACAATATCAGCCCTTGCTGGATGAGAGCCAGCCTAATTGGTATGGAGAACTTGTACAAAGCCAAGTTACACTGACTGAGTACTTTTAGTGAGTTTAATGCCGTGTGTTAAATCTAAATACAGGGAAACAGACTGTTGGGCTGCTCCCTTGATAAGACAAACTGCATGTACTTGAATGGTCTGTTAAAACTGTCATTGATGGAACAAACTTTGCTTAAATCTCTGTGGTTATTGTTGCCAGATGTCAAACAATACAGACCCCCTGAGTCTGTATTGTTTGTCTAAAGAGAGTCTATTCATATCTAAAGAAAGGAAGAAAGAAAGAAAGAAAGAAAGAAAGTAAGAAAATGAAAACAGAGAAAGAAGGGGGAAGGGGGATCATTTAAAAAAAAAAAACTGGTGGGGAATAATTGTTCTTTTTGTCTTTCACTGTGCAGAGTAAAACAAATTTGTGTTGCAAATTTTAGGAATGCAAGTGTGCCTAAATTATATAAACTGCATAATATGAAACATGTCAGGTTGTGAAGACAAAACAAGTGCAATTCAACATGATTATTACTTTCATGGTCGTTATCTTTCTTTTTCTTTTAAAAGATGGATTCAGCCTCTTGCTTTTCAGTTAACATGCTCTGTTTTGGAACTTGTGACCACATATCTTAAATAGGGTGGTTTGAGTCTTTTATATACTACAAAAGGTGGATTGGCTTTGTTCATACAGCAGATTTCTTCATGTTTTGGGTACATGGTAAACATAGATTAACTCTTTTTGGAGTGTACGTTTTTTCTACAAGGATGATAGAATGTAATCTATATGAGGGCAGAAATATATGAAAACTACTTGTTAAAGTACATTTCTTAACCCAATAACCTTGACAACATTTATTGTGTGGTCTTGTTCTAATGAAGATTTCACCATTCACATGCATATGTGATGAGGTCAATGCTGTTTGCTCACTGAACAACAAAAATGCTCAGATATCAATCACCTTTGCATTGTACGTAAATGTAAGTTTATGTTGTCATATATTTTGTAATACTGTAAATATTGAATGAATAAAATTAATGTCATGCATTGCTGACCAAGGTCTTTTTTTCCCATGAAATTTAGCATAAGGTGTTATATATGAATGTATATACCACATTCTTAGCATTAGGAAACATCTTATACATAAGATTTCTTGTATATTTGGAAACTAGACTGAATACTCAACCCGATATTTAAGCTGGTGGCAGTGTTGAGTCATCAGAAAAATGGTTCATATAAATGAATGAATTGGATTGAACCGAATCAGTGCATTGAATGATGAATTAAAGAATTGAAGACTTGCATAGACAAATTCAGTTTATCCCACCTGTGTCTGACCCAAATGTCAAAAACAGTGGTCAAATCAAATGACTAAAACCTGTAAAGAAATATAGTTTTGAAACCTATAACAATACATTTAGATGGGGGGGGGGGGCAATTCAGTTGTCAGATGTAGTAAGAAGATACACTACACACAGTAGTAAAGAGTAGGCCTGCATGAGGTCTTTAAGTGGCCACAATACTGTGTTGAACAGTGGGCTCTATTATATGTTTTATCACAGCAGGGAGATTGATTATAGATGCCTGTAGTGACGTTTAACGTAAAAAACTGTTCCAGAAATGTGATACAAACGTTAGGAATTTGTTAATTTGCCACAGATTAATGTGATGCTTGGATGAGGGTACACTGACTGAGAATGCTGATGTTTTGCGTGAGGCAAGATGACATGACTCTAATGGCAAGCTCCAAGAACTGAGCTAGGACTCGGAAAATGACGAGAGGCGAATCGGGAAGACACCTCGTAATTATAGCTGCCTGTCCAAAGCGCACGTAAAGCCATGCGGCGACTTAAAATATGCAAATTATAGAGCAGACCTTGAAAGAAAACTTGCACTCGGTTATTTTCACCTGATATTGGGTGCTTTTATTTAATATGACTGTCAATGGCTGTTTTAGGTGATTGGTTTCTTCAGACTAAATGTGACGGAATTGCAGAGTTACAGCAGAGATGATAACAACAAAGAGTGATTTTACTAAGCACAACAGGACAATACATTTATCGTTTCACATGAAAAATTCAAGGTTGCTGGGATCAACATAGTCTTTACTGCTAAGGTGCGCAGAGAGTCCCCAGTAAAGGATTTTTGCATGATCACTCCTCTACAACTGACAATCTTTGCAATTTTTTAAGTGCATAATTGTCAACATTTGTCCCACAAAGTCTGCCATGAGAATGAATCTCCACAACTGATCGTTACCAAGCCCCTTCAACCAAGGGAGACTAGGCTAATTAAGTTTCTTTCTTTTTCTTTCTTTCTTTCTTTCAATTAATCTGCTCCTTTTATTGGGAATAAATGCTGATGTCCTACCATCTCAGTTTACTACATGCAATATTCTACCCCACCACATGTGTACGGCACCAACAACGTTCAACATTTTGTAACACATGTTGTCAACAACAACAGTCCATTTAAGAGAATTTATGACCCAGATCCACTGTCCTCATCGTCGTTTCTGGGAGGACACCACGCCGTTAACCTTCCAGCAACCCCCCCCCCACCCCCCCGCATAATTACACTCCCACGCTAGCAGTGAATCTTAGACACATCACATCAGGTGTGTCACCGATGTTGCACTGACACTCTTCACTTCTGCAAACGTATTCATTCAAAACGCTGGCGTTGTTGTGAGATTGCACCCTAGAGGCATGATGAAGGATGAAGGCGTACAAGCCTTTTGTGTGTGTGTTTTTCTCTTTTGTAAACCTCAAACGTGACGATTCCTGATCTGTATTCCATGGGGGTGTTCTGAACTCTGATCTAATCCAAAAGCCATTCGGCAAACCCTCCAAAACCTACGAGTCAATAATACACTGTCTTTTCGCCATTTTTTTTTTAATGACACGTCAAGCAGAGATCCTTATCGTTTAAAACCTCATTGCCTGCTTTAGCCTGCAGATTAGCATCCTTTGTTCAGTGTCAGGAAAACAGATTATGGAGATGTTTACCGGCCGTAACCGTTTTCTTTCAAGATTTGTGTTGTTTGAGAGACGGTTGAAGAGTACCCTGAGAGTAGCTTTAATGCGTCATTGCAAAATAACGCAATTCCTAATTGTTTAAAATTTGAGATGGTAAAAAAAAGGGTTAAAATGACTGGGCAAAGTACCTACTCTCTGGTCATAGAACATTTGATTTGAGGAATGAGAGATGTTTTGCCATATCATTTAGCTCAGTTTGTCCTCATGGTTTCCATTAATCTGAGTTTTTTTTTTTTTTTCAAGACAGTAGTAGTATTTAATATCTGGCTTCAGGGTTCATTACAGCTAAGATGTATTAGAGTTATAACTGACAACTACAAAAGTCCTTGTGGATGGAACATGAGTGCTGTTGCAATAGATGTAAGCTCTTAAAATGGAATGAGAGATCAGGTGTGTGTGTGTGTGTGTGTCTGTGTGTGTGTGTGTGTGTGTGTGTGTGTGTGTGTGTGTGTGTGTGTGTGTCTGTGTGTGTGTCTGTGTGTGTGTGTGTGTGTGTGTGCGTGTGCGTGCTGTGTCTGTTTTTCTAATAGAGCGATGAATCACAGGATATTGGAGAAGTAGTTGGTAAACCAAGGCACAGTGTGTGCTCTGCTTCGCAGTGGGAAACCTGCTTACCTAGTTTGTCTTCTTTATGTTTCTCCGTTGTAGAAACAGACACGAAGTCACTCTGGAAAACAAAGACTCTCAGCACTTTTTTTTCTCCCCCCTCTAATAATTAAACACACTTTGCTTGACTAAAAATATCTCTCTTCACAGCTATCTGCAAAGATCTCTTTGGTTTTTTTAAATAATTATCAGCCTTGAAGTAACAAGCAACACTGTGTGCTGTGCAAGCTTTGACCTGTCTATTGGGTCGTCAGCAACGAGATTACACTAATGAAGTTCATTAATCATACATTATAATTTTAGAATAATTTAAAAGGCTTTTTAGACAGTTGTGTTTTCCCCTCTTGCACGAATATGTTAATGATGGATGTTTAACTCATGGTAATGCAGACTAAATGTAGGTGGTGTTGTGACTTAGATACTAATCCTACATGGCATCAGCAATAAGCTTTAAAAATTGATTGACTGATTGACTGACTGATTGATTTACTTTATTGATCCGAGTGGGAAAATGTGGTTGTCACTATCGTCTTGGCAAACACACATCACTTCAATATTTAAAAGAAAAAAAATAAACACAAGTTTTGGCGATGAAAGACAGAAATAAAGAGACACAAAACTAAAACAAGTGTATTTTTACAACCTTTGTATAAGTCAATCAAACTATCTGTTTCTACATTTACGTAGTTATATTTCAATAATTCTGAACTCATCAGTTCTGAGTGGAAGATTTTGAAGAAATTTGCATAGACCACGTGTGCATTTAAATATCAAGTACTACGCAAATGCATCAGTCTGCACTTGTGTTTTTCTTTGTTTATAATGTCATCCCCCTGTTTACACCATCCTTTCATCTGAGCTTTAGCAGGACTCAAATGCAATAAAGCTCCTCCATTTAGCTTCAATTAACGTCCATGCACTTTAAAAATCGTGATAACAAATGGTATTTTAATCGGATATAGAATGATTAAGGTATCGTTCTACACCGTAGTGATTGGTACTAAGTGATATGGCAAAGTTTGTTTTTTTTGCCTGCAGATATAAAATCAGTTTTGCTCTCAGACCTATTACGGTGCCTAAGAAGACGAGTCTAATTAACAGAGCGATGACCTTTAGCAAATGGAATGTGATTTAGTATTTGTTGTTCCCCTGTTCCTCTCAGAGAGAATCAGAACCAGAAACAAAACTAGACTTGGGGGGGGGGGGGGGGGGGGTAATTTGAGCCTTTCTTCAGTTTTCATGTTTTTAGCCGTGACAAAAACTAATAAGGGAAGAGTGTTTGCATGCCTCCTGTCCGTGTTGTTTTTTAATTATTACTTTAATTATTTCCATTTCCCTGCTGAATCAAAGACATACTGAATCACACACCATGTTTTGTTGTTGTTGTTTGTTTGTTTGTTTGTTTGTTTGTTTGTTTGTTTGTTGCAGTTTTCACTCCTTTTAATATTTCAATAATATAACATTAGGCTTTCACATTCTTATCATCTCAAATAGACAAGAAGGTATCATGAGAATCCATTAAATGTCTGGAATCCGCTTGGCCATTTTGTGTGCATGTGTTCCTTTTCATTGTTGTTTTCAGTGGTGGTGGTGAAATTTTTGAATAAGTCTTAATTAAGACTGAAAAGGCTTAATTAAGACTGAAAAGGCAAACTCAGAACAATCCCAAATCCTTCAGTGGCTTAAAGCCAAAATGTCTTGAATCTGCCACTGAAATGCACTAGTGCCCATGAAATATTTGACAATTTATGCTCATTATTCCTGTTGCAAAAAAAAAAAAATCAGATTTGAAAATTCATTGTAATTATGTATATCTGTGGCAATGGGGGGTTCAGAGTGGGAACATTAATAACTAGGAGCTGAAGTTCTGTTATCTCTGTTAACTGTGTGGGAAACAAAAATTGATTTAAAAGCATCGAAACATGCCATATATATGGGTATTCACCCTTGCACATATACCTATACCTAATGTGTAGGAGTAATCAATAATAATCAGTCCACCTGTGTCAATAATTCAGCCTATTTAAGTTGAATAGCAGATACATTTCAGCCTTCACTCTAAAATCCTTTTTTTCCAAACTAATTATTTTGTTCTTCAGTGGTTCAGATGATATGATGAGGCTTCGGTTGGTACGTATGAGGGTTCATTAATGAACCTTCACTGGCATAGCATGCTTTGTAAACAATTAGCATGGGAGATTATTATTGGGGTTATTATCTCATTTTGTATATAAGAAAATACAAAACAGATGCTCTGTTTTTTTCATGACTCATGCAAATACTGGAATATTAAAAAAAAAAAAAACAACCTCTTACCAATAAGAACTCCCAGTTGAAAACAGCAGGTTCACAACACATCTTCAGTTCTAGACAACATAGGGTAAGATTAGAGTGAAATGTTTAAACAGAAACAATGTCTTGGCTAATGGCTATTAAAGAGGAGAACGTCATATTTAAGTGTGAAAGGAAATGCTTTTGTGCTAAACATCGTTGTAACGCTCAAACGAAGCTGCAAGGTTAGAGGAGCTTCAAAAGAATCTTCAGTAAAGTTCTCAAGACTGGGAAACTGAAATTACCGGCGATGAGAACATACAGCGGCTTCTCGCTCAGAGCGTCGGACGAAAGGTTAATAATATACAAAAGTAAAGGTTCTTACTGATTTCACGCCACTTGCCTTCAATAAAGCCCGGTTGCTTAAAAGCCACTCATTTGAAATGAATGAAAGGCTTGACTGCTCATATACGGCCCAGCCGCGATGGCGGTAGGAGCCTTGACAGATAGCACTTCCACACCGCTCCACTACAGGGTTGATTTATTACCCGTGCGCCTCCTCCCCTTTCGCCTCCCTCCCTCCCTATTCCTCACCCCATTGCTATCTTATGCCACTGGCTTAACAATATTTTGTAACCCGCCCATCTGCGCTCTCTCCCTCTCTCTCTCTCTCTCTCTCTCTCTCTCTCTCTCCTTCTCTCACTCCCTCTCTCTCTCTCTCTCTCTCTCTATCTCAACTTTCCCTCATCTGGGAAATCTGGCACCACTGACAGCATGGGGCGGAAGAGCCAGGCAAGACGGCGTAATTACTCACTCCCTATTGTTTTTCTCTCTCACTATCTACTAGAGAAGCAGCACAAAAGGATGTTCCCATGAGGCTGTTAAGAATTAAAAAGACAGAGGAGATAAGGGGGCAAAAGCTCACAAAAACACACACACACACTTCTTTTTTTAGTAGGAAGCTCCTTTGTTTTTAGAAGGTTATGCAGTGGATGGAATCTAAATATTAGTTGCCGCACGTCATTAGGTTAGGTTAGGGAAGGGAAGGGAAGGGAAGGGAAGGGAAGGGGGGGGGGGGGGGGGGTGGCGTGTTGCTGATTTGAGGCCTCGGTCTTGTTTTGCTGTCCTTCACTCTTTTTTTTCCCGGCCCGGAGTGTGGCGGGACCGGCTGCGAGACAAGTCCACGAAGATGAAGGCAGAACGCGTGCAGATTTAATAAGCTTTTTCCACTCCGCTGACTGATTCCAATCCCGTAACACGCTCGGCCTTTTCTGAGGCCAAACAGGGTTCGCTGATTCTTCCTCTTCTTTTTTTTTTTTGATTCTGTGTTTTTATCCGTCATCAGAAAACTCGCAAGTTCAGTTGATTACGTTTCCGACAGCGTCGTATCGGCGGAGTTCAGAGATTCTTGAGACAATTCTCCGTAGCAAAAAAGGCGCAGCATACGAATGAGGTCAACTTAAAAATAGCAGTGGCGTGCCGCCCGCTTCTCTTCCCCGTAATCAAGAGAGAAAATGTTAAGCCTATGGAGCTGCTCCAGATCAAAGTTCAAAGCCTCTTACAGGACAGAAACTCTGCAGCCTTAACTTGTCAAACAGGACCTCTCAACACTTTAACTTACAAAGTCATTATGTAAGGTAACCAGATATAGCTTTAAGCATACAACAAACTGGTGCATTACAGATTTGTGGACACATCTGTCCGAAGCCAAATAGCTCCAGAGCTGTTTATGTGAGCGCTTGGCGTCTGATCCAGATCTTCTTTCTGTTTCAAAGCCGTAATTAAACCGAAAGGAATGCAAGGGTTTTTTTTTCCTGCTTTAATTATTCAAGTTATTAAGAACAGTAATCAGATGCAGTTCAAAATATGTTACAAATGGGGGAAAAGTATAGATTTCTGGATAAATCAGACCAAAGCCGTATTTCCTCAGATCTCTTTATGCACACGTTTTCTTTTCACTTTATGCTGTCTTACTTCATGTTTTCACAATATATGAAATCAGATCATTAAATATTACACTTCAGAAATCTTTAGTTAAAGAATGTTGGAGGAATCTATTCCCTCCTCCTGCTGTTTCGTCCTCTTCATCCTCCCCTTCCTCCTCTTCCTCCCTTCCCTCATTTAACCCCCAGCTTTTCTTATCTCCAGCACCTCTGAAGTGATGGTATATGATAAACATGCACACACACACACACACACACACACACACACACACAGTCATCTAAGAGCACTGCACCAAGTTCTTTCATATTCTGGCTAATCTGAAAACAGAGTGGTATACCACAGCATATCTTAAATATAACAATCAAATGATACTCTGAAGTCTGGATCTCAGTTATCAGTTGTACTATCTGATGAATGGTGTGCTACACAAAGGAATTGTGTTTTACCAGGTACAAAATAAGAGACAATTGTATCAAGTGGGCTTGCTTCGGTGTCATGCGGCCTAGAGTATCCTTGGGGAGTAGAATGTAGTCTGGCACTCAAAGCTAATTACTATGAGGAAAACCATAGTTCACACAGTGTAAAATGAAAACTAGAAAATTGCAACAAAAGAACAACAGGAAAAAGAGAGAGAAATATACGTGTTCTGCTTCTTAAGTCCAGCACTTTCAATCCAACTCGTTTGCAGTAGTGACCTAATATGCTCTCAAAACTTCATTGATTTACTAAACCTTTAGCATTGCTAGCCATGCTGACAAAGAAATTCCTCATAAGCGATTTTTAAAACACCAGTTGAGAGAAGAAAATACTTTTTTTGTTGTTGTTGTTGTTGTTGTTGTTTCAGTGGTTTCAGGAAACAAGGTCCTCTGCCTCAGTCTGGAAGATGCTAAAAACGCTTATAGAACTTATATACAGATGACCGATGAAAGTTGGGCTTCAATATAATTAATTCATTTCCAAGTGTAAACAAAAATTGTCAAAAGTTGGCTCACCTGTCAACAAAGTTAAACTTCCCTTTAGTTTGTTTGTGGTTAACAGTAGTTACGGAGACTGGAATGAAGGCACAAGGTTTGAGTGTAATGGTTTGCAGTAATGGTCGAGACTTCGTTATTGCAATCTCATTAGATTTCATAAAGCTTTGGGAATGTTTCGTGTCTCCAAGGCATATGAGGAATTGATTTTTCAGTGGTGAATTGATCCAGTGTTTCTGATGCACTGACCTGTACTCACAGGAGTAGGGTCAAACCATGCTCTGCTGCATCTCCCTTGTCTTTCAGATATACACCAAATGATTCGAGCACAGTTCAGAAATGTAATCTCATTCTGTCATTCTTTCACGAGGCTGGAGTTTTCCTAAGTTTCTCTCTCATGTTGCTCTCACTTATTTTGAATCAACAGTCTCAGAAGGGGAAAAAAAACGAAAGAAAAGAGGTAATTGTTTTGAGGAAATAGTTATGACACGGCTATTTAGCACAAAATGGCAACAACTCCATTACAAGACAGTGATCGTGATTTGTAGAATGCTATGGCTGTGATAAGACATCACATGAGTAACTTTTTGCTGCGTTGTAATGAGCCGCGAGTCCATTTGTGGTTACAGAATAGTTCTTTCCTTCACGAAAAGCTGAAATCCAAATAACTCAGAGCTCTCCCTCAAGCGAAATATCCAAATAAGTGGGTACTGTTGCTTTGAAATTAGCAAACTCACCCTGTGAAATTCTTGAGTCAACTGAGAGAAGCAGATAAAATTACCAGCTACTTACATCAGACTGTCAATTCTACAAAACATTTTCCCCCTTCTTTTCTCTCCCCTTTCTTTCCACTGGCACGATAAAACGTGTAGGTAGACAAACTGAATAAAAAGAAACATTTGGTTGTAAATTGGAATTAAGAACCTTATACACTAGCAGCACTAACTAAGACCCACTGGAAAACCTGATCATAAGGCCCAATCTATGATATTCACCCTTTTCTGACCACTGCTTGATGTTTTTCAGTGGTAACTTCACCTTATCGAGCATAATTTATTGATGATGAAGGTGAAGGAAAGCCTCATATGGGGAAAGACTTTGGAGATGTCTTCACACAGCATTATTTAGAGCATTAAGACGATCAGACAATACGTTGACGTAGCTAAGGTTACTGCGAAGAAACAGAGGCAGACCAGATCAATCATGCCTCTCGCAAGGCTTTGGAGAGAAGCTCTCGAGAAAAACAACTGTTCGCAGATGGCTGAGAGTAGGGCAAGTATGGAGAGAGGGAGAGAGAGAGAGAGAGAGAGGGAAAGAGGGAGAGAAGAGAAGAGAAGAGAAGAGAAGAGAAGAGAAGAGAAGAGAAGAGAAGGGTGATGTAATTTCATTAACATCGCTCAGCTCTCTCTGTCACTCACCAATAAAAAACACCTGACCGCGGTGGAGACATGCCAAAAATAAACCCGACCATGAAATATTAAGAAAAAAAAAAAAAAAACATTACGGGGGGTGGAGGGGGGGTAGATTGTGTGCAGATGTGCCTGCTGTTGATATGGAAAGCTTAAGAAACCAAATAATATATGAATTATAAATGACGGTTGTCACAAATTCTGTCAGTGGATGTGCCTGGCTGCGACTCAGTGAGGACAACCTCCCGCTGCGTGAAGGGAGAGCGGAGTGAGATTTCCCCGCTCCACTTTCGCGCATTTGCGATGCGGCCCCGGCAGCACGATTGTTTTGGTTTACCTGCAGAGGAGACTGTGTCGGCGAAGCTAGCTCTTCGTCTTCATCTAGCAGGTGCTGCTAGCCCTTTGATTAGCAAACAACAAGAGCAAGGCAAAGTCAGTTACTGAATGCATTATTCAGTCTAAAATACGTTTAGCAGAGGGGGAAACGGCTTCCTGTGAACGGAAGAGATTTGAGTACAAATTGCAATGAGTGTCACAAACTGTCTTGTAAATATAGCCCATTTACCTCATGCTGGGACTCCTCTTTGATCACCTGACTCAGTGTGTGCAGTCCAAACTGTGAATATCATGCCACTGACATTATATAACCTGTATATATTAATATATGCATATGATCCTTTTGTGCATATTACATGAAAGACTGAGAGAAAAAAATATACAGTCACACAATGGAGAGACATTTCCAATGTGATATGATATACTCAGTGAGAATTATATGTTTCATACTCCATACCTGAGTGGGTTATTTCTGTCTTCGCCCATATATCATAAGCCTACATAAATGCTGAACATAACAAATTCTTTCATACTTATTTTTATCATTTCTGCCATCTTGCTGATATCATAGAATAAAAGACCTCTGTGAGTATGAACACTGTAAATGCTATAGTATTCATTTGTGACAGAGCAGAGAAAATATGTTGGTTTGAACGGAACCTCAAAATAGGTTCCAGAATCTCCTTTTCCATGTTTAACGAATACTCTATGTGTTACAAGATCTTTTTGCTTAGACTTTTTTGTCTACCACAAGAGTAAAGAAAGTAGAGAAAACAAAATGGGTTGACAATTGCGCTGATAATAGTCCCTCATAGAGACCTGAGACTTGAGGTTGAAGACAAGAAGTAAAGGTTGAATGAAGAGCAAATGGGAACCTAAAGTGACACTTTAGTCCAAAATAATGAAAGGACATTGGGACTATGTGAGTCTATGAAGAACAAAGTGCTTTCGAACAGATGTGTCTGTCTCCTGGAGACATGCATGGAGTATCGCACAATGCATTTTGTCTTATGTTTTGAGATTTGTTTGGTTTTCTGATGGATGAAAAACACAGCTCACAGATCAACATGATCTCAAAGTGAAGTAGGAAATTAATATGACGCTACCCTCCCAACACACACATACACACTCTCACTCTCACTCTCTCTCTCTCACACACACACACACACACACACACACACACCAGCTCCAGCTCATCTCAACCCTTGCCCTCAGGTTTAAAAATAGCAGCAGTTTAAACCTTATTGTGAAGTTTGCGTAGCCTGCCCCACTAATCAACACTCTCTCCCTTACCTAGTGAGAGGGGGTATATAATCACCCTGAGCTTCTCACAATAAACTTAATGACATTCCTTGTCTGCTCAGTAGGCCCATATTATCATCAATTCAATGAGAAATGTAGCCTAGCTTCATTTCATTTCAGTCTCAGTTGTTTAGTATCACAAGCATTCTTTTTTCTTTTCTTTTTTTTCTGTTTGAAAATCTGTCATTATTTAATCAGATCATTTCCTTAATTAAGCATATCAGACAGGAAATGAGATGTGTTAATCTCTCTCTCTCTCTCTCTCTCTCTCTTTCTCTGAGAGAGTTGAAAGCGCTATACTATGAAACATACAGCCTCACTGAGACAGTCTCTCGTTTTTGTTATTTTAAAAAGAGAACATAATCAAATATGGCTCCTACATCTTGGAGTAATTTTACTCTGATGAAGCACTCATTATGTTGTTATTTTGGTCATCATTACAAATCTATTACAAACATGTGGCATTAGTTTAACTTTAGAGTTCTTTTTATTGTGCAATGTCTTCCACATATGGAAATATTCATAAGGTTTTTTTCCTGTAATGTAACAGATAGGACTGTGCCATGTTTAGCCTAACAGTCTAGTCTGCACCCTTGGGCCAGTTTGCTGAGTTGCCCCAAGCAGACAGCTGAAAGGAATGAGGTCAAAAATAGGATGAAATCAGGAAAACGTATTTATGGAAGAGGGTAGGGTTAGGAAAAACTCATGCAATCAGAGAGAGAGAGAGAGAGAGAGAGGTAAAGTGTTAGTAAAGTTGGAACTGTGGGGTTTTTTTGGAAGACATAATAGTAAGGTCTATCATAAAGTCAAATAACGCAAAAACTGATTTAAAAAAAGAACAAAATCTCAACGTAAAACAAGTGTCGGTTTTAAAATGACCAACTAAAGAACAACGGTTGTACACGACTTGTAAAATTCGACCCAGCATTGAAACTTGTTCATAGTCATATTATTGATTCATCAATCATATGCAAACAGAGCACAAATGGGGACAAAGGAGCGTAGATTGTGAGTAAAGTACATCACTAAGGCTTTGGGTGTGGAGGGGGGTGTCTTAAATATAATAATTTAATCCCTATGACATTTCTACACCACTGTCCCATTTTTTCAATACTCTTTCTCTGCAGGGGCAGGTCTTGAGGGGGAGCATGAATTTAAGGTCATATCACACCACGTTTTTGTCTATAATCTTCCCAGGCAAAAATAGCCAGAGTACAAAAACAAAGACATAAAAAAAAAAACCACACCCCAGGCAACAACCAAGCCTATCCAGAGAAGAAGCGACTCAGAGAAACCCCGTTGTTATCTGAGTTTCTGGAATTTCTTTCACGCAGGGTTTTGGAACCTTAAACCCAACGTAACTCTTCACACTGGAAGTGAAGAGAGTAAGCGAAGTCATTCATCATCAGCCGATGACTAATGGGAAGACCGGTTCCTTTCGACAAGTGGCTGAGTAGAAGCCGGACACCTCCTGGCACCGCGGGTTATCCTGAGGTTTCATAAGAAAACTAAATATGGCCTTGGAAAAGTAATGGCTTCTTCCATTTAAGAGACCACAGGTCAGTCGAAGGAAGTCTCATCTCCCCACGGGCCTCAGTGATGTAATATAGATGATAGCATGGTGAGAGTATTACTTTCCACCTAATCTTTCGCTTTGAAAGATCACATCACCAGAAATCTCACTGAATTCCGTAATACCGCACAGCCAAACCCGAATTTGGAAATATCAGACCACCAAACATAGATTATGGATAATTTTCTCATTATGGCAGTGAGGGAAAATCACAGCAAACCACAAAACATTATGATTCAATTATATGGAATGTATTTTTCCATTTCAGAAAATAAAAAAGTCAGAGGATACCAAAATATTCCTACCTATTGAATCCCTTAACAATATAAAACAAGTCATTTTACCTTGGCCTTTGTGTGGGTTCATTTTTAGGAACCCATGTTCTCGCCTGCCCCCAACTCCCTCCCTAATCCACTTACATTCTCACTAAATTATCATTCCTCCTACTACTTGTATGATGTCCAGGGGGGGTACAAGGTTCGAACTGCAAAAATAAACTTTCGCAATCTGACTCCAGCCGAAGATGTCACCTGACTCACCTTAACAAACTGATTTATAGCGTCATAACCACATGTATGACAGAATCCTCGAATTTCTAAAGGCTTTGCCGGATGCAATGAATCACTACGTACTGTATCTCATTCTTACTGGCACATCTTCTCAGCTCTGTGGAGCAGAGTGGAAATGAATGAGCAAAACCAATGTTCTTATGAAGATCCCTGTTCTGGCATCACTCTCAGATTTAGTGATGATATTCCATAAATAAAGAAATTCTTGGTAAAAATAAAAAATGGAAAATAAATGTCCAACTGGCAATCTCAATGACCTCACACTCTCTATCACACACACACACACACACACACACACACACACACACATTACTTGTGGTATACACCCCTCCAGTCTCAGTTTCTGAGCGTGCCCTGGATGCACTGCCTTCCATCATGTAAGAAGAACTCAGAGCTCTGTTCAAGGTATTCATTAACTCTGAATTTGTCCCTGGCGAAATGTTACTCTCATTTTATTTGGATTCATTAGTCTTCACATGCTTGTAACCATTCTTTAATCAAAGGATAGTGGATACTTAATTAGCTATATGGTACAGAAATATAGGCCCTTTTTCCATGTTCTGAAGAAAAAAGCGGGGCCATCTGAAGGGTGTATACAGAATGATATGAAAAGAAAATTATCTATTTATTTTACCATTGCGCTTTCATCTGCTCTACACTGGCTGCTGATAGATAATTATTTCAAGCTGTGGTTGACCTCAGGATTTTTGTTGAAAAGACACTGTTAATATGAACTGGAGGGCATAAAAACATAATATCTGACAACGGCTTGTTCAATATATGCTTTATCAGGGATAGTGGAAGACCTCTAAGGTGAAATAGTGAAGTTATTGCAAATTAAGATTAAATACACAGCTTTTCTTGAGTTTCATCAGTTTTCAACGTATGATGAGGGTGATACTAATAGCTTAACTAAACCATGGTAAACGTTCACAGTCTTCTCTTACAAACAGTTTATCCAGTAAGCTACAGCTTTGCATTCTGATGTATACACAAACACAGTGTCAGATGTCATTAATTATGGTCATTCATTGCTCATTAATGTTGATATCCCCTCACAGGTGACAACATGTTGGATTTGGTAATATCAAAAGTAAAACGAAAAGAAAAGAAAAAAAAAACACATTTCACATCAGGCAGGATGTGTTGTTACATTTTATCAGTTTCATAAGTTGGAAACGGAGTAAGGGAACTCCATTTCATTTCACCTCCATTTCAGAGTAGCAGTTTTATGCAGTTTGCTAAGGGCTCTTTACACAGCACCAGCAGCAGTTCGAATGCATTTAATCTTCAAGATAGCATGATGATGGCCCGAGCCTGGACAATGAAACCCGTAAAGACAACGTCCGAGAGCGCAAACCGATTCTTCTTCGGAAGTTCTCTGCTGGAGGAGTCATCGCAGTGCTTTTTACTGCCGGTCTGGTGACCAGAGCCGGACTGATCGACTTTATCGTTTGGCCCAGATGCCAGCAATTACCCGGAGGTAATAGCTGACGGTTTTCAGGCAGGTGGCCAGAAAGTATAGGGATTGGATCCATGGTTGCCTATTTTCTGACCTTTAATGGACACTTACAGGTCCTCGTCAGCGGTCTGCGCACAATAACCGTTCTATGACCAGAGGAAAATTCTTCTGCAGTTATCGGCCTGCAGATATAGCGTTAGGCAGGCTTGGGGAAGATTTTATTCGGGCCATCTCTTCTCTTATTATTATTAGATTTGCATGAGACATTCGGAACTCATAAGTTGTTTTTGGCACCACTTGATTTTCATAATCGGTGCTTTTGAAGGGAACAGGCAACGCATCTTTTGGCCGCTGAAAGCAAATTAGTGCCATTTAATGTTGCACCATGTTGCCTTAAAAAAAAAAAAAAAAATCATTCTCGCCTCCTCATTCTCACAGAAACCGTCATAAAAGAGAACAAAAGGGAAGCCGCACCAAAATCGCTGTAACACGACGTTCGAAACAAACCCGTTTATCTTTCCCTTGGATCATTGTTATGTGTCATCCACCGCTGTTCATCATGATTATCAATCACTATGGGATCATTTTGTTCTTGTTTCGGGTAGATTTCAAAGAATCTTGTGTAATGGAATCAGCGAGTTGGCTGATTGATGATGGTAGAGAGGCCCAGAGCTTCCCCTTCATCCCTCGTTCAGCTGGATCCAGTAGACGTCAAAGCTTCATCTCTCATCCGCACAAATCAAGCCGCTGAAGGGAGAATAGCGCCGCTATAATTAGAGATCGATGGGGGCTTGACAGCACTTCATGGAAAATGTAGAGTTCTCACCCACAGTGAGTAAATCTAGCATGTCCTTTCCCAAGCCAAGCTTGTTCGCCTACTTCTGAACTAATTGCATCTTTAGCATCTGCAGTCTTAAGGTTTACCCTCCAGTGCACTCTCGTTTTCATTTGTACCACAGAACAAATTTCTCTTCCAAGAAGCTGGAGGAGATCAAAACTAAAGGGCGAGTGTGGGTGCACATGTGTGTGTGTGTGTGTGTGTGTGTGTCAGTGTGTGTGTGTGTGTGTGTTTATTAACACAGAAATAGTACAGAGAGTTTTTAACAAGCTACATTAGACAGTGTGAGCAACAAAAAGAAACCTAGACAGCGATTAAAAGCACTTGCAAAGTGGACGAGACGTGAACAATGGAATCATACGCAAGCTCCTTGATTAGCAATGCACATGTAATTAAAAAAAAAAAAAAACTGGAACAGTAAGATCAGTAAGACTGAATAAGGTCTAAAGAGAGTGAACTATAACTGATGCGTTATGGGAGCAGTGGCCTAGAGTGCTACTACTGGAAAGCACTGTTTGCAAAGACTTGCCCTTTAAATCAGATCTATTTCCATCTGTGATTACAGGTCATGTGGGTATTCACTCATGCATACAGGGAATATGCTGGGTAAACCTGCAAATCTATGTGCTCACAAGCTTTACATTCGTCATGAACATGAACTACAGTCTGTTTTGAAATTACAGTATGAAGACTCTCTATAGGTCTGTGAACACAGTTCTGCAGAATGCGTATGTATTTCTTATACTGGTTGTAATAGCTCACTTAAAGGACACTTGCTCTTCAGTTTTTCCTTTAAAATCTGGCACACTGTCAGGCTGCAACTTTACAGACCTGGAAATCCTAAGGGACCAAAGTGTTACTGCGCGAAAATGTAAAAAAACGACGTTGCAAAGCCCAGGACGTGATGTCGCCGTGGTCCGAGGGGTGGCATTTGAATGGCATTTGTCCAAAGAATCTTGGCAACATGTCTGGATTTTGTGACAGCTGATAAGAGCTCAAAGCCTTTAGCACTAGGAAGGTCAACACCAACAAAGTCTGTGGCTTTTGCCGCTCTGAGCCGTCACTGCGTGTCCACCACACCGACAAGCCACTACAGCTGTTCTTCAGGAGAGGGGGACAAAGAAATTCTTTGACAAATTCTTGACAAAGAAATTGGTCCCTCCAACTACTCAAATGTGATTCATCCAGGAATGTCATTGCTTTCCTGACTGAATACTGAACTGAAAGTTCCTCTGTTTAACATTCCCTGAATTTTCTAACTGAATATCGAACTGAAAGTTATGCATGTTATTGGAGATGTTATTGGATTTTCAATAAATCTTGTCAGTTCATGCTGTTATGAGCTGAAGAACAGTTGGAAACAGGGGGGAAAGGACAGCGGGGAAAGGAGGTGTGTTCACTTTCTGAAACTTTTATCAGTGAAGCACAGGTTCCAGAGGCATCTTTTATGTGATATATCTTCTATATATTTATAACATATCTTTTTTTCATGTTAAACACTTCACATCTTTATATGAACAATTCATTGAACAGTTTGCGGTTAGGAAAAACGGTGCCTCGTGTATCACCAAGGCCACGACATCTCAAATTGATCTCGTAATTCTCTCCATTTGCAATTCTCTCCGTGTCTTTCCACATTTATATCAGACGCCGAATTTGTGGGCTATGATGTGGAACATCAACACCGGAGTTAACCTTGTGATTGTGTTTGAATTTCTCACCCACCTCAGATTCTGCCCACGAGGAACCTTAAAGGACCCGGTTTCCTTATCTGACCTCTTTGCCTCAGTAGACTTGGAACTGATACCCCTCAGTGTTCTCTCGGTTAGAAAAGCATTTAACCCATCCATCTTCCAACTATAGCTTATCCAGTCTTTTCTCCAGACCATTTAGAATTATAGCTAATTTAGTGCCTCTAATAACCATTTTCTTATTGAAGTCAGAAAAGTCAACTTGACAATGGATGATTCTATGTCTAACTTACACACCACACAGATATCAGAACAGATTTCTTCTTTTTCTCTTTCGTTTCATCATTGTTTTTCTGCCTCTAGTTTGTTATACAATTTATACTCATCAAGTTGAAAAAAGAAAAAAAAGGTTCCTGTATTCATCTCTATTTATTGACTATTTTTTTTTCCCTTGGATCAAAGGGACTGTTTTTAATGTATTCCACAGCGGTGTGATTCTGATCACTCATTACTTTATTCTGTGGGGAACAGAAGAATTCTGTTCACTATCATTGTGTAGATCTTTCTGCCCCCCCACCTCTGCAGCAGTGGGAAGTGACATAGTTAAGTGAACTGAAACGCTTCCAGTGAGAGCTCATTTACTGTAAATATGATGCTTGAATGCATTTTCTCAGCATGCCTGGTCTTTCTTCGTAGCTCATTTCATGAACAATATGATTGGTGGCATTTGTTTCAATTTGAATAGGGTTTGTAACGGCTGTATAGAGTGATGCAGGGAAAAATGTAAATAAAATCTTGCCCCGGACGTACGACCTCCAAACACATGGTTCGTCACTGTCGTTTATGGTTTTCTTCAAATTCTGTTCTGCATTCATGGTCATTTTTTTTTCTTTTTCTTTGGTGCTAAGCTAATTGATTCCCATTTGGTAACACTGATCACTTTCATAATTAAGATATTTTTCAGTCGCCCAGAGGAATATTAAGAGGGCCATTTTTGCAGTATTCATTTCTTATCCCAACACCATAGGAGTTTGCTATTTTGCCGAAGTCACATAAGTTAGACTACTTTCATGTTTCAACTGGCTCCTCTTCATCTAGCAGCGCTGATATTAATACCATTGTGCATTGCATAGCAGCAAAAACGTTTTTTTTACTCAAACCCCTGAGCCTCACAGCAGTATATCCATCCATCAGATCCATGTCACGCGTTTGAAATCTTTTCAATACTAACTGCAATAAATATCTGAAGGCGCGTAAAGTCAAAATCTCTTTCACATACTTATACTTCAGCTTCACTCGTGAACAGCATTTTTGGTGTGAGAAGGTGTAGTAGGGAATTTGAAAAATTCCTATTAAAATCTGAGTATCATCTGCTTGTGTCTTGTGCCACAGTCAAGCTCCGTTCACTTTAAAGATTTCACAGTTTTCCTCAGATTGTAGTTATTACTAAATATAACTTAACATTCTTTCAACATGATTGACCCATGACTCGCTATTAATAATATTAATAACGATTAAGACTAATTAATCAAATGAATAAGTCAATAACCGCATTAATTAGCCAGTTACCCAAAAACTGTCTCAAAAAGCAAATGTAGCGCATCAGTCAAGCGTAACAAAAAAAAAAAAAATGTTCTTCATGCAAACTGGGCATGAGGTTTTGACAGGCTATTCCTCATGTTGAATTAGGTTCTCCATCCACCACAGCATCTAAAATCACCTCCACCAGCTGCTCCGGCTTGTTTTACCCCCGTGCTAATTCCCACATGCTCTCCCTCTACCAGCGGAGAATAAAGCAGGGTGTGTTTGGTTTGGCTCTCTAAATCAGAGGTAAGGCAACACTCTCTCTCTCTGGAACGCTGCAGGATCTTACTCCAATCCTACAAAAACACACCTGCTTCAAGTTAATCAGGTTCTAGCTTTTCTAGATTAAACCGAAACCGAGGTCACATGGAAGTGCGGCATTCCGGGAGGAGGACTGGTTATCCACTTTTTTTTTCTTTTTTTTTTTTTGCTCTGTGCGGGCGACAAGCAAGGGTCAAGTTCTTTTTCTTTTTTTTTTTCTTTTTTGACTGAGCAAAGACTGCACCGTTTTGGTGCTGAACAGTTGAAGATCGATCTGTCCCAGTGCGTCAAGGGAGGGGTTGAGGAATGACGTTATTTTATTGTTGTTGTTTAACTGAACTTATCTCTCAGAACACACACAAAGACTTCACAAGTAAAGACTAACGCTTACCGTTACCCGTCGATTGTTTGTGGATGGGTAATGATAGTTCATGTTTGTGTAATCTCTGCTAACTGAGTTAACTGAGTATCAGCTACACTGTGTACTCGGCATAAAACGAAAGTGGAGCGGTTTGTATATCAGTCCTTTGAATCTTTTTGTTCTTTTTTTTTTAACGATATTTGCAAAATTATGTAGTTCATTGCAATATGTTTGGAATGTGTGAACTAAATATGTTTTCTTTTTTCTTTTTCTTTTGGGGGGGGGGCTTGTTGGCTCTGCTGACTGGTCATTTCTTCCTTAGTTGTTCGAGATATTTTTTCCAGGGTTGTTGAAAAAGTTGGCAGTTTGAAAAACCTGAGGGAAATTATAAAGTGTAAAGATGCAGTTGCCAGTCTCTTCTTTCTCGCTTCTCACAAACACACACACACACACACACACACACACACAGCACACACTGACTTTGTATATTGCTGAAGTGTCTTACCATCTGTGCAAAATCAAGTGGTCCTTCCTTATCCCACTTTTGTGTTCAGGACACACTGTCATAGTACATGATGCCAACTGTTTGGCTCATTTCCAAGCTTTTAATGTGGGTGTGTGTTGCTGTTGTTCAGAATAGCCATGATGAGAAACGTAGGGGAATACTTGTTCCAGCTTGATGTAAAATTTATGTAAGCTGAAAAAATATATAATTAGAGCTTTTACTGCCATAATGCTGAGTGGTGTATGCATGTGTAGAAGACGGACAACGTACATTTGAGAGTGATAGTTTCAAAACACAATATGCGCTTTCTATACATATGGTACACTATTACTGTTAGAAAATTACATCCACATTGCATAGAGAAATGCATAAATGCACAGATTTTGGGGGTTAATGTAACTGTAATCGCATCAGCCCAGCTGACTGGATAATTTCACTTTAGCCAAGCAGTACCCCTGAGTCAACTGGACTAATGTGAAAATGTGGAGTCAGATCAGTCCCTGTATCTGCTGACACACAGAAGTGAAATTGTTGTGTTGTGTTGTTTGATTTGTTTTTTTGTGGTCATCCCTTGTGGAGTCAGGAACAAATTCCAAATATACATAAGCAGAACTGTGTATCTTCAAAGGAGAACAAAGCAGAGACTTCAAAAAGAAAGCACTCAAAGTAAGAGTGCTTCCTTAAAACTACAGAGAAGCCACAGATAGGAAGACATAAGGAATGTGCCGGAACAAACCAAGTTCCTTGCTGAGACACATGTCTCTAGGGAACTTTGACAGCAAGGCATCCAATCTTGTTTAAGCAGGTTTATTGAGGTACAGACAGGAAGGGTAAAGGTTTCGTTGCTGTACTTCAAGTGAATCAATATCTCCAAGAGTCACTCAGAGTGAACAAACTTCTCCTGCCCTCTCTTTTTTCAATGCATGAAAGATCTCAACAAGGTTATTTAAAAACTCTGCTTCAACTTTTTTTTTTTCTCTCTCTCTCTCTTAACTCCTCTGAACTCAAATAAAGATTTATCAAGGTTGAAAAGGGCAGAGATCCTGAGACATATGAAATGTCTCATTTGAATCAGTGACTGATGATGAACTCGACTTTCATGTAGTCTGAGGATTGTGGTGTTTACATAGCATGAGAATTCTCAGTCGTTAGCAAAGATCAAAGTTGTGATGTTTCGCAAGCCTACTTAAGATGCCACCACATCACAAAGAAAAATACAGTAAATATTGAGCGATTAAAAAAACGCCCATGTTTGGTTCGATTTCTATAGTGAGAGCCAAACTGTTTCTCTTTACCTCTATGGATTTCCATAATTCAATGGTAATTACATCGCCACAATCAGCTATTGTTTACAGCCAGAACCCTGATAGACAATAACTGAAAATTATGAGATAATACATTATCTGAATAATATTCCATATTCCAATTTGCTGAGCTCTCTGTGTTTGTAGATAATATTTTGTCTTTGCTCCCAAACAGAGAAAACAGAATTGGATCAGCCTGCAATCATTTCAAATTAAAATTGTCTGCACAGTTATACAAGACACAGAAGTGCCAGGAATAAATATTAATCATATCATTCTGCTATTTCCCCTGTCAGAAATTGTTGGAGGCATAATAAGCATCTTCCAAGATAAATGGGATCATTTTTTAGGGATTTTTTTTTTTTTTTTTTGGTGCCACTGTCAGGCACCATCTTACACCCAAATGCAGCGTTGTGCTGGAAAAGGCTTGGTTCATAACGCATTGTCAAAACCAAATCGTCCTGTGTCATTGCGCTGGTTGAATTTATCTTGCCTTACTGAGGGGGCACAATCCAAACAATGACAATTTTCATCGCAGGTCGTCTGTTGGTGACTCATCGCTGATCATCAAACATCATCTGCCACTTGTGTGTTTTAGCTTTAGCGAAACTAGAGAGAGAATTTTAAAAATGGGAATTGTTTTGTGAAACCGTTGCCCAACTCCTTTTGTGATCTGTTGCTCCTCCTTAAATCTGTTCATGCTCCATTTTTAATGATCAGTTATCTGTGACGTAAATGACAATTTAGCTGTGACACGTATTCCCAAAAATCAAACCCCTCATTATCATTTGCTCTGGAGATCCTTTATGGGTCCTGCTTTTGTGGGGAGAGACAGCTGAAGTGAGTGGTACCCAGAAACTGTTACCAGGTAAGAGACATAAGGCAACGATTTGTTTTCATCATCTGTCTGGACATATTGGTAGTCAGATGCCCTCTGCATTTAATACACTATTACGTTACCACAGCAACCGACAACAAATTGTACATGTTGGACTATCATTGGTCAGAGAAAAATACCTGTCAGTGCCATTTCAGGGTAGATATTATTACAGAGTAAAATGTGATGTTTTATTCAGAGATAATGTATATTGTGAAAAAAGCAAAATGTGACTGAATTAAAACAAACAAACAAACAAACAAACAAAAACTGATACAGCAAGCACTTAACTATCTAAAAAACAGCCAATATCAGCTAATATCAGCCAAAACATCTGAGATCAACAATGGGCCAAGGCGTGGTAATGATATTAAACATAATGATGTTAAAAGAACTGAGTTCTCAAGTGGATCTTTACAGGACAAAGACATATCCCTCTTCAATAAAGTTGTTCTCTAAACAAGAAAGGGAAGAAAATAACATGAAAACAAGTTTAATCTTCTGTAATACCATTCATTTTCTAAGCCGCTTATCCTAATTAGGGTTGCGGGGGTTGCTGGAGCCTATCCCAGCGCTCATTGAGCAAAAGGCAGGGAAACACCCTGGACAGGTCGCCAGTCCATTGCAGGGCAGACACACAGACAAACACATTGACACCTAGGGGCAATTTAGTATCTCCAGTTCGCCTGACTTGCACATCTTTGGACTGTTGGATGAAACCTGTGCAGACACAGGGAGAACATGCCAATCCACGCAGAAAGGACCCTGGCCGGAAATCGAACCCGGCACCTTCTTGGTGTGACGCAACAGCGCTACCCACTGAGCCTCTGTGCCACCCAACACCAGTTCAACTTAACCAAAAACTAAAGAAACATAGCTTTGTTTTTTGTTTTTTTAATATGTATACTGGATAAGGTGATTTTGAGACAAACCGGGTGATTTTAAGATATTCTGTCAAAAAAAAATGTGAGCTCTTATGTTGGTATTTATCAAATCATATTACGCAGCCTTTGGATTTGGGTTGGTTTCTTAATCGAATCATTCAGCTTCATTCAACTGAAGGTCCAACAATGATCTTAATCAGAAACATTTGCTGCTTTATTATCAGACACTGAACCAGGCGAGTAAAGAAATAACATTTTACGATCAGTCCCTTTAATATCCTTTGATATCCTTTGATGAGAAAATCTTAAACGTGCAAATGAGCTGTAATCTGTGGTCCAGAATGCCATTGCTGTTTTGAACATTTTTTGAACTTAAAATCTGTTTTAAAAAGTACTACATAGCATATTTCTTATAATGTAGTTCAATGTACGTCATTATGATAAGATATTAAATGTTCTCTTCCAAACATGAGATGTTTCTTTGCTTTATTTACCGCTGAAGTGTTGTCCCAGTTCACACTGTTCTCACATGACTACAGATTGTTTCTTGTTCTTCTCAAAATGTTTTTTTGTTTTACAAAAACCTTTACATTTCGTGAAATTGTGCTTTCTCCACCACACAGTTTCTGTGTGTGTGTGTGTGTGTGTGTGTGTGTGTGTGTGTGTGCGTGTGTGTGTATGTGTGCGGGTTTTTTTTATCATGAAAGTCACATATCCAACTACTAATTCTTTCTAATCCTTTTTTTTTTTTTTGGCAACTTCAATCCCATTTTTGCCTGCAGTCTTTTCACATGGATCACTCTAGACTCATTTGAATAATGCTTTTCCATGACAGCACAACCACGACTGCGTTGTGCACATCAAGCTGTGCGTAACATTATGTTGCCAAAGGTCACGCGTGGGTCATATAAAGGATGGAAATTTTGTCGGAGGCTCTGGCAGTGTATCTAATGTGACTGCTCCCTTAGGCCAGCGCTCTAGGAGCCGGCATCTGATAAAAAAAATGACCGTATACGAGAAGAACGGGACAAAACACAAACCTCTCCCCCTCCGCCCCCGAGCCTTTTCTGTCTGGAAACTTAAGTGACCTAACGCAACCGTGGCTATTCTAGAAAGTTCCAGAAACCAGACGGTCCTGAATGTAAATGAGGCCTTTTTTGCATGCGTTTTCTCAATGCCCACAATCATTTCTTTTTAATCAGTTAATGAACAAACTATAATCGTTATGTTTCTATTGAAGTATGCATATATAGGTTTAGGTTATGTAAACACTGATGAAGGGTATGAAAATGACTCAGCGTAAACTGAAAATTGATACCTCATTTGATACCTGAGAAAAAATAAATGACCTTTGTGTGAATCCTACAGTTAATAAAAAAAAAAGTCAAACAAAATGTTGCCATGTGAGTGACAATATCATTTGATGTGAACAAGTTTCCTGTTTTTCACAGATGATGTTCTTTAATTTTTATTTTATTATTATTTTTTTTTTTTAACGTATTAAGGAAAGAGAGGAACGTTTGAAGTGTGAAAAAGTCGCTTCGTTTCTCTCGGGCCAAAACCGTAGCACACCTGGCACATTGGAATTAGTTTGCTAACCAGGATGATGAAATCCTTTGACATGTTTTAGAGTTTTGTGTTGATTATGGAGTCATTACGGATTCAGATGTGTGTCTGGCTCTGCTGTTCTCCCCCCTTCAAAGGGATTGTGTCTAACTCTGTTTTTTTTGTTGTTTTTTTTTGTTCACTTAAGCTTCCTGAAGAGCTGTCTTGGATTGTTCGTTTTCATTTAAAGAAAAAAAAAAAAGAATCTGTCAAGCAAAGAAAATTGAGCAGCAGCATGGAGCCTTGGTGACTGAGAGTAAGCAGTAAATTCGAGGCAGGGGCACCATCGTTCACTCCCCCTCTCCACTAACCAGACCCAAAAAAACACACACCCCTGTGTTTGTGATAAGATCAAGCATCAGGACATATAAATCACAGTCAATTCAACCCTATACGCTTCTCTCTCTCTCTCTCTCTCTCTCTCTCTCTCTCTCTCTCTCTGTCCCTCTCTTTCTGTCTGCCTGTCTTGCTAAAAACCTTTATTGTCAGGGTTTCAAGGATCTCTCCTTGATGTGACCAGCAGATGAACTGTGCTTGGGATTGGCAACACTTTCAGAGTAATGAAGTCTGATATCACCTGATGCCCCCACAGGAGAGAGAGAAAGAAAGAGAGAGAAAGGGTCATGGAGAGAGATAAACAGAGAGAGAGAGAGAGAGAGAGAGAGAGAGAGAGAGAGAGAGACAGCAAGTAAGAAAGAAGTGCAAGAGGGACAAAGATGGACAGAGAGAGAGAGGGAGGGAGTGAGACAGAAAGTGAGACAAAGAGAGATAAAGGGAGAAGGAGAAAGGGAAGAGAGAGGGAGACTGAGAGAGAACGAAAGAGAGACACAAAGATAGAAACACATACAGAGAGAGATAAATAGAGGAAGAAAGAGAAACAAAGAGAGAGGGAGACAGAGAGAGAGAGAGAGAGAGACAAAAGCACAGAAAGAAAGCGAGAGAGAGAGAGAGACAGAGAGAGAGAGAAAGAGAGAGAGAGGGAGAGATAGAAGGAGAGGGAAGAGAGCGAGGTTGGGTAGGGTTAGGTTTAAGTGAATGGCTAACATTGCTTTCCACGCTCCTGCCCTCTCTTCTGGATCAGAGCACAGGCGTAGCCCGTAGGATGAGGACATCACAACAGATTAGCTGCCAGCCTCCCCCCCCAAAAAAGAGCATCATCCCAGAGTGAGAGACTATAACACTGACATACTTTTCTCCCTCTCTTTGGCCATGGAACCAATTCTCTGCCAACAAATTCAAAAAAGTCTTTTGTCACTGGAGGTCATCAATAACACTTGTGTACGCACCTTCTAGCTCTGGCCATAAGATTCACTCGACCAAAAGAAAACATTTCACACTGCTCTCGAGAAAACCCTCGCTTGATGGGCAAATGCGCTATTAGCCACTTTGCTCGATAGCGGTGCTGTCAAACCGAGAATTCAGGGTTACACACCATCGAGTGGAAGAAACGGTTACCTAAAAAAAAAAAAAAAAAAAAAAAAGAAGACCGCACGACTACTTAAGCAACTAATGAGACGACAAAAAAAGGGGGGAGAAACATAACCTGTCTAATCCCATTCGCGCCCTGAGTCATAATCTGTCTGGCCCTATTAATCTCGAACTCCAACTTTAATCTGATGTGGCTTTGTAGTTAGAATGAGCACGAAGCCGACTCTGTCATGATTACCACCAACCATGACTTTTCCCCCGAGGGAAAGACGCTAATGAAACACACACACACACACACACAAAAAAAACAACAACGACAGAGAAATGCATTTAACAATATGCGCTCGCTTTTCGATCCTGTAAACATAACACTTATCTTATGCCGAATAAGTCTGACCAGCATGGAGGTTGGGAACCTATGGAAGTTGCTATAGAAACCCATACGTGTGGGCTGATTTGCTAATAGCTTAGCTACAAGCTGTAACTATGTTAGATAGGCTCAAATGTTTACGATGTACATTGCAACTAATCCTTTTACACTGTTCAGTTCTGCTAAAGGTGAACACAAGCATGTTATGGAACATTTTTGCTGAGGGCCATAAAGTTTTTAGAAACAGGCCAAAAATTTCACGCATGGTTTCTGTACTATGAGGAACAGAGCATGTAATTTCGCATTTTGGACACTACAGTCAGACACCTGATAATTTCACACGACTTAAACTGCTGGAATTAGCAATAGCTGGAGAAGTGTGTCATCAAACTCATTTAAGATATTAGAAAAGACCTGCAGTCAGTGGGTAAAGTAGCAATATTAAGCCTTTGAGCTGATATGAATGGGAAAAGTCTGATAAAGGGTGATATCATCCAGACAAGGAAATTAAAAGTGTCTGTTATAATTTGGATCCAGACGGAATTCTTCAGCTGCAGTCTCCCCTCACAGAGTACATTTATCAGAAACACTCAACTCAAAAACATATTTCCTAACTCTGTCTAGTAACGAAAGTGAGCATGTACATGAAATACAGGTGAATGTGTACATGAAATACTACAATGGTAAAATCATTGTATCAACACATCTGAAAATAAAGTCTCTCCACAAAGTGGAGTAATAGAACACGATGTAAATTCCTTTGTACGATCGTCCCTAATACTGAATCAGCACTGAAAACAGTGATACATGGCATCTTAAAATGCAGAGAATATAGAGGATCTATTGGGCAGGGACCTTCACCTAGGATAGGCTCCAGCACCGCCTGCAACACTAATTAGGATAAGCGGCTTTGAAAAATGAGTGAGTGAGTATTGGGCACAGAGGGTTTTCCGCAAAGCTTCATTGTCATGTTTGACGAGGAGAATATATTAATTAATTAAGGTAATTGTCTTCATTGCCTACATGAACACATTGATAGTGAGTCAGACAAACAGAATAGCATAGGAACAAACAGTAGCCTATTGTGACAGGTCAGAAAAGCGATATTAAACGCTTTATTTTACATCGCACACACATATTGTTGATTGAAACAAACAAGCGAGGATGATGACGCCAAAGGCATGATTTGTTGACCTTTACCAAGATTCCTCGTGTGGGTATAAAGCCGTCTGAAGAAAAAAAAAAAAAAAAAAGCCAATCTTCTCCTCAAAGTCTCTGAAACGGCTAGTGCCTTGGGGAGTGACTCAAGTGTAATGTGAAGAACACATACCAATGATATTCTGTCTCCACAGTACTCCTGGCTCTTTTATCTTCCCCTTCTCCGGCCCCCAGTGGCGGACAGAGGGAGACCGATGAAGACGCGGATATGGGGGGGGAGGGATCGCTCTCGCCAGGTCACACGTGGGCCGTCCAACTGCAGGAGCGAATAAAAGTAGGTCTGTTGTATAAAAATGTGTAGTGCAGCATAGCGCCTGTAGAGGGCAGACTAAAACTGGATTCATGTCCAAGTTGCCTACAATCATGGCTCTACACTGTTTATCTGCAGCTTAGTGAAAAGGGAGTATTTCATGAACGAAAGATATCTGTGGGTGTTTTTTTTTTTTTTTTATTACTTATGTATTTACTCGTAACATACAGAGCATCTTGATTTCCCGAAAGATGAAAATCAG
The DNA here is from genome assembly GCF_902362185.1 of Chanos chanos. Classification (NCBI taxonomy): domain Eukaryota; kingdom Metazoa; phylum Chordata; class Actinopteri; order Gonorynchiformes; family Chanidae; genus Chanos; species Chanos chanos. The sequence goes on from NC_044509.1 coordinate 7,014,048, forward strand.
GTCGCTGTCCTTTTTGCAACAACTTAGCTGAGAATTTAGTATGCCACTCTTTGCTCCTGAAACCTGGTAAGACCTCCAAAAGAAGATTCCAAAAACATTCAGATTTACAGCACCACATCAGTTCCTGTGGGTAGTGGGAAAAACTCTCCATTAACTCACGTATCACGCGTCATTATTTATATAAGTTCAGTTCTCCTAAGAAATACCCTGAAGCTCGTAATAAAAGATTATTGGATGAGCGGAAAATGAAAGTTAAAGAACCAAGGGCTGGGAAAGTTGGACGCACAAACGACGAGATACAAACTGTCTTCAGAGCAGTAACATAACAGTTCCTCTTCAATGCTTTTTCGCTATGTCCAAATGCTCTGTACCTTCACTATGTATTCTCAGTATTGCTCTGCGTCGCTGGCCCCTTCTCTTGACGTGCATCATATTCATCTGTGCTCTTCCCCACTTTTCTCTCATTAATGGCTTGATCATAAAACAGATGCTCTTACATTAGCTGGAAAAGTGACTTGGTTCTTCAAAAACTGTTTGGTCTGGATATTTGTGGGCAGTATGAGGCCCTGGAGGATGTACCATTCAGGACAATTAAAACCAAAAAGATCTGGTACATAATCTGTGCCCCATAATTCTCTTTCTTACAATTAAAAGCCATACAGTGCAAAGACTCCATAGGGATCTTCAGACAACAGCACAGAGTGGGGTGTCTCTCTCAGGCTAACAGCACAGAGTGGGGTGTCTCTCTCAGGCTAACAGCACAGAGTGGGGTGTCTCTCTCAGGCTAACAAAGGGGAAAAAACACAGGGACATTACAGCATTTTTGGGAGATGCCGACAGAGTCGTGTTTCATCCTTCACGGTGAAAAATGCACTCCCACAACTCTAAACATTCCCATGAGTCTAACGCTCTTCACTCAATCTGTGAAATTCCTTTTTTTTTTTTGTGGTTCGGCCCATGAAAATGCCCGCCTGTGATCCAATCCCCGCAGCCTCCTCACGAGCAAGAGAGCCACATTTAAGTTATTAACACACGGCCACGTAATTAACAATTAAACTTACTGCAATTTTGCGACAAGATTAAACCTTGAGAGAATTTGTTGACTGTGTATGAGACGAGACCATTTCTCAAAAGCATTTGCTAAAGGGCTTACATAAGCTGAGTCACGTTCACCGGAAGGGTATGTGTTTCAGATGAATGAATATGTCTGGTATGTCATGACTTCTCGCTGATACTCGACATTGATTGCTCTCTCTAGCCTCTAGATATCAGTGAAGGAGGCATGAGTGCAACATCTAAAGGTCCGCATTGCCCCCATCTGGCAGCTCGACTTAAAATATCACCCAAGCCATGTTATTTACTTTTTACTATTTACTGATATTTACTTAATCAGACTCTTGTCTCTTTACCCTTAGAATCACTGATTATTACTGATTAAAAGCTGAAAGCTTTGAAAAAAAAAAGTTTTAAAATCAAATCCATTTAGACTGAGGCACATTCTCTGTGGCTTTGTGGTATTCTATAAAAGGAACTGAGTACAATTTCAAAGTGTACACAGACTATGAGAACAAGATCCAGACAGGGTTTTTTTTCTTCTTTTTTTTTTTAGACATTCAAAAACAGCTCTCAGCATAGAAATACCCTATGTTCCGAAAATGTTCAGAAACACCCAGCAAGCCGGCATTTAATATAATATAATATATAATACGAATATACTCTTTTAACGTCTCTTGCAGGGGATTTTTTTTTAATTGCATTACATAAAGTTTGGTTTGCTTTCTTTAACATCACAATGGCAGAAACATGTTTTCTGTAAATTATGACTTCAGCTAACATTTCGCTGCCCCGTTGACACAGACCTGCACTCTTTTAACTCTCTAACAGTTTAGAAACAGTTACAGACAAGGGTTGGTGTTCGCAATAGCAGAACTCTGGTGTGAAACAATAACTGAAGACCGTATTATTGATGGACAAACAAACCATTTCTAAAAGCAGAGGTGTGTCACCATCAAACGGTTTTGCAACCGAGGGCATACCACTCTTTGAAAACACAGCAGACTAATGTAAAAAAAAAAAACAAAAAAAAAAAACTAACTTCTGTATGGATAAGCACAAATGCAATATACCTGGTCCAGACATTTTTACTGTTAATTCAACAGCTGCAAACTTTGATGGGACATTCAGCACCTGATCGTAATAAGACCTTTACCGAAGCAGTCAAAAACATGACTAAAACCCCTCTAATAAAATTTTAATCATATATTGAATATATAAAAATAACAAATCAGGCTTTTATAGGAGTTCTGCCTATTTTATCTTAAACAGTATTACTTGGAACATGTTTAGGTTTAAATCGAGACTCAAAGCTTCATTCAATGTATCTCAAATATGAATTCTGTGTTGCCTTCATCTCATTAACCATGAGGGATTCAGAGAGTTTGACAATGAGGAGACTGTGAATCTGCAATAATGGAAAATATTGACCGTGGCTACATCAGAAAGAAAATACACAGCACACACTGATGTCTTTGTCGTCTGAAGATTCTCATGACAGGAACAGTATGTTCGTTATTCGCCAGATAATGTTTTGTCCGACTCAGGAAGGGCGTTGCTTGGCGAGCAGCGAGCAGTTCCGCATTAAAGAGGTCGTACGCTCCGACTGGAGTCCTCCGTAGCAGATTATCGTTTCATTCTGATTTATGAAATACCACATGCACCTGATATCTCATCGAACAACGTTACAAAACTCTTCTGCGGCTTGCCAAGGTCTCAAAACAGCGTCTTGTGCACCTTCACAATCCCTTGTGTATGATCAAAATGTTTAGGGCCTTTTTCATAAGTGCAGTCTAAGCTAAGGAGGTGTGTTGCATTGTGTTGCAATGAGGAACAGTACGCTGAATGTTAGGGAAACTGCCGTCTCTGAGAATAGTGTCATTATACAACATGTTTGTCCCACACTTCCAACTCTCAGTGCTGATGAATGCAAAGTAATCTGTGCAAGAAAAACACAGATGAGACGGTGTGGAGATGGGAAAGAGCGTTATGTAGAACTACCGATGCGGGCGAGAAAAAAAAAAATTACAGGCAAATAACACTCTGAGTGAAAATCAATAGCAGCGATTGTATCCACTGAATATCTAATTATGCTCTTGCTTTCCATCCTGCCTTGCTGTCTTGCGTCAGCCATTGGTGGTTCATTTAATAACTGTCCCATTGTCTTTACATATTTACATACCCACAAACAAGTGAATAAATAACTGAAGCAGATTAATACTTGAATATGCTCTGATTCCGGCAGAAATGGCTGATCAGACAGCACTGGCCAAAAGGATTTGCATATTGACACCATGCGCTACTTGTTATAACAAACAGAAATACCCTGTACATCTAAGCTCCAAAATTCATGTCAACAACCTCCAAGACACATCAGCCATTTAATAATGACACAGTAGGAGATATTCAAAAATAATTACTGTTATTGTAATTGGATGACAACTTCTCTAAAACACCTATGAGTTTGATAAACACAAACACACACACACACACACACAGTTTCAAACCAATGTTAATAAACACAGTTGAACAACTTCTCTTTATTTTTCAGATTTAACAGTGAGAAACGCAAGATTCTCATAGAGAGAGGAACTTGACATTTTTCGGGGGCCCCCTGACTTATAACACATTGCAATTTCCATTCTACTGAAATGTGTGAAAGGTCATGTGAATGCATGAGCTATGGAATGCATAGGATACAAAACTTGACCAACCCTGAGTGGGCAGGGGGCAGATTTGGTTGACTGACAATCTCTCAGCCAATCTTGTCCGAGTATTAGGGGGCAGTAGAAATGTGGAGGAGAGCCGCTTACGGCTATACCACTTCTTCAAAATTTCACGGTAATGAAAGTTTCTGTTGTCAAGGACGACTGATGAAGGAAGTGCAACCTCCTGACATCTACCCCCACAAATGTTTCTTGGAAAAATATGATTTTTGTTGTTTTTTCCCCTCACTTTATATTGTCTATTTTGTCTAAGCCAATTTTATTTTGTTAATTCGATTAAATAGTTGGATGGTATTAAAAGCCTAGCAGGACAACAGCTAAAGAGATGCTCTTCTGTAGCATCCACATTTAGACTGGGTCCTTCACATCTGCAGAATAGTTAACTAGTCTGTGTTTTAAGACTTATTCTGGGAGAAGGAAAAAGTGGCTGAATTTAACAAAGTGCTTTTAAAACCTTGGCCAGGAGGACACGTATATCAGCTTTTTTGTAAGAAGAAGTAGTAGCACAGTATTCTTTGCAACATTCAGAAACATTTATGCCCCCCCCCCCCCCCAACATGCCATTTGTTATCCTGTTAGATAACTAGGTATAAACACACGTGCAGAAACAACAATGCAGACAGCTGCAGCTCTAAACCCTCTAGGAAACTCTGACTAAGTTAAGCTTGCTTCATGACAAAGAGCCCTAGTATGTCAACAGCCATGCTTGCTTGCTTTGTTTTGTTTTCTGTTGTCATTAAGCCCCCTGATAGATAGAGGAATATTGCGACCACTGGTTTGTATACTCTGGATCTTGTGGGAATGTAATCTTCCTGAAAATGAAAGAGAGGCAGAACTGTGAAAAGAGAACCAGATACAGGAAGTGAGTGCTTTGTGAGGAATGCCTTGCGTTTGCTATATTTGAGCTGTTACAATGTTTGTCTGCATTACACAGTGGTATGTCGACTGGTTACAATCCAGTATGCAACAAATAAAAATATTTCCAATAAGCAAATTCCAGTTAAAATAGTTGTGAAACAGTGCCAAGGGCTGTCAGATACATATTTAAAAACAGAATGTGCATACTTGCTTTGTTGTTGCTACGACAGTTTTGATTTGCGCAACTGTGGATTCTGTTTTATATGGTCCAACGATTCTTATTAGTTGTCAGATCCTGCTGTTGCTTGTGTCTCAGCCTGTGTTTACTACATGGTGGTTGACATGGTGGTTAAAATACCTGTTTACCATTGTACCTGTTCATTTGTTGCACCTTTGGGTACTATATTTGTTGAATATTGTTGTATCATAAGCATGAAAAAATATAAGAGCCTGTTTCACTCCAGACTACTTTCAGTGTTAGAGTAAGAACTACACCGACCATTCTCCCTCATATTTCAAAGCCACAAAGCCTGACCTTTCAAGTTACTGTGTGAAATCAGTATGTGACATCATGGTTTTACCTGTACATGACAGAGTAAAAATTATTTTACTCCCACTCAAACTGTCAGATTCAATGAAACAAGTGTAAACAGGGACATGGGCCCTGGTGGAGTAGTTTCAGTGTGAGTTGCCATAGATACAGGGGTTCTCAAAATGTACTTAAGGGATGCAACATCATTCCCTTCATAGAAATTCCATCAAATTTGGAGTTTTGTTCATGGTTTTTCAAGCATTCCACGATCTTTCACAAGCGTTTTGGTTCTTATCAAACCACTCCACGGATGGAACATTGTCATCCTGAAGGAGACCGCTCCCATCAGGAAGGAAATACTTCACCAGAGAATGACAGGGGTGCACTCAGAATGGCTTTGTTTTTTATTGGTTTCTACCTTCTGAGGGGGTGAGTGGACTTAAACCATGCCAAGAAATCATGTCACAACACAAGTATGAGAAACCGTCACCACGGGAAACAGGAACTCCACTCCTTCAAGACAGGATGAGTGACTCAATTGTCTATTGCTTTTTTTTACATCACTTGGCACTCTTTGTACTACTTTAACCGATAGACACTGAGCAACCTGTTTGCCATGTACACAACCTCTGTCATAAAAACCAATCACACCAGTAAACTCTGATTCCTCTGACCAAAGCGTGTCTGTGTGAAGCTTATCCAAAGGTGTCGGGTGATCAAGTTACTATTCACTGCCAAATGTCAGAAGGGACAAAACAGCTGACCTTTATAATAGCTAAGATCACATTGTTTCATGGTATGCCGGGCAAAATGCCAAGGACATTGGTTTTATTGGTTTCGTATTACACACGGCCTACTCTCTTCCACTTCTCCAAATATGTGAAACTTTAAACTATGCAAGAAACATTCAGATAGCAGAACATGATAAATCGTGTACACACATGTGGGCCATACACCAGCAAACAGTGACACGATGCAGCTGTCTGGGCTAGCATCTCTGCAATCACAGTGTGTTTGTCCTTACTGTAAACAGGATGTAACTAAAGGTGTAACGGTTCTGAAACCAAGACTGAAACTGCGATACAAATGTTCAGGGCTTCGAGTCGCGGTTCTGAACCGCGATCCCCTGCCCCCCACACTCCATCCGCGCACACCCACCCCACCCCCCCACCCCCACCCCCACCCCACCTGATCCAAGTGAATATAGTCTAGCTTTAAGCACGCATGTTACATGCATAACTTTTTATTCTGTGATGGTAAGTCCACCCAGACGTCAGCGAATAAAGTGATACTTGACAAGATACAGTGTGCCCTCTCTTCTACATTTCTGGATGCGGAACTAAAATTAGAAACTCAGTGTCCTCTCCAATTCCATAATGGAGCTGTAATTTAGCAACTGAATTAGCCCATGTTCAATGATGCAGCCTTGTAAGTATGGCGACTGCAAAGCCGGCGCTTGAGGACCCTCCTTTATCCTTCAGGTCTCCTGTTTGGGAACATTTCGATTTTCCAGTGAACTACAGTAGCAATGGGCAAAGACAAGTGGATAAGCCGAAGGTAGCATGTCGGCATTGTTCAACTGAAATCGGGTATGTTGCTGGTGGTACGTCAAACATGATTACTCATTTGAGACGGTATCATCCAAACGTTCCAAATATCACCGGTACAAGCAAAAAACAGAGTAGAGACCAAACTGGAAATTATGGCCAGTTTACCATTGTTTACAGGTTTGTGCTAGATTATAGGTTTACGAGTAAATTCATAATAAATGAAAAAAAATTATGTTTTGCATGTCTTTTTTCACTGTACCAAAACTGTACCGAACCGTGACCCCCAAACCAAGGTATGTACCGAACCGTGACTTTGGCATACCGTTATACCCATAGATGTAACAGTTGGCAAACACAGTGGGTTTCTCCTCTGATCCTATATACAAGGTGCTCCTGTGTGCATACAATCACAACAGTGCCAGTGCACAACTGAAGAATGGAAAAAAAAGTCAACTAAAGAAGTAGAAGAAGAAGAAGAAGAAGAAGAACTTTATTGGTCATACACACACCAGAGCAGTGAGCAGTGAAACGCAGCCTCTGCATTTAACCCATCCTATAAACCAGTGGGCACACACAAAAGGTCAGTGGTAAAGGTCAGTAAGTATTAATCCTAGCATACTGGTTGGCATTGCATAATCAGGATTTAGAAGAAGCAGCACCCATTTAAAGATTCATCTTGCACCATGTACACAGCTCAGGTTTGGGAGATGTTTTTGTGACACATAATAGGTTCCTTGATATTAAATGGGTGATTGAAGTTTATCTGGAACCCAGATGCATTCCTTCATGGTAACAGTATAATCAGAATGTATGTTGTATCATGCATGCTTTCAGCATCAATGAAAGCATTTCACAAGTCTTCGCTTTGTTTAATATCTCTGCTAATTTTAATTTAATATCTCATGTTAATATGTTGGACTGCCTTTGGCTTTGATTACAGCACGCGTTCACTGTGGCGTTGTTTCGACAATCTCATGCAATGTCACAACATTTATTTCTGTCCAGAGTTGCAATATTCTTTGGCCGAGATCTTGTTGACAGCAAGAGAGTCTAACCTCTGTAAAGTCTTCTCCAGCATATCCCAAAGCCTTTCAATGGGGTTTAGGTCAAGACTCTGTGGTGGCCAATTCATGTGTGAAAACGATTCCTCATGGTCCCTGAACCACCCTTTCATAATTTGAGCTCGATGAATCTTGGCATTGTTGTCCTGGAATATGTTCGTGCCATCAGGGAAGAAAAAAATCCATTGATGGGATAACCTGGTCATTCAGCACATTCAGGTACTCAGCTGACTTCATTTTATTGCCACATAATGTTGCTGAGCCTAGACCTGACCAACCGAAGCAACCCCAGATCATAACACTGCCTCCAGAGGCTCCAAATCCAAATGGCGACTTTTTTTTCCTTTTTTTGGCCAGGCAGTGTAGAAAGATAGTCATTAATGATCAAGGTTCTTTTTTTTTTTTGACATAAAATTAATATCCCACATAAATGTCATCACCACTGGCCCTGAACATGACCTGATTTCAAGCCCTGAATAAAGCAAGTGCATTTCTTTGATAGCTCATTAGTTTATTTGTTTAATCATTAAATCATTATCATTGAAATTAATTTATTACATCACTGAAATCCCATTCGTGCTCTCTTTGCAAACCTGGACAGTCTCAGTCTACTTTGTCTGTGTAGCAGACAGCAATGTTGCAAAACCTATTAAAAAGTATTTCAACTTGCATCAGTTTGGTTCAATGGACATTCACCTGATATATCAGTAGATTTGCATATTCAGAAACTTCTCAGCAGTTTGTAAGGAGCCCAGCTGGTTATAAGTTGTTGATGTGTTTAAACAAAATTTGTTAATGTTTAAGCTTGTAAATAGCTGTACATGAAGGATTTGATATTCAAAACTGATTGAAATATTTGTGCAAAGTTCTTGACTAACACATAGTGAATCCACTTTCCATTTCGCAGCTTTCAGAATCATTTGTTGTTTCATTTTGAGTCGCTACTGTTTGCCCATCCAAGTTATACTTGGTGAAAAAAAAGAAGAAAAAAGAAAATGGCTGGAATAACACTGTTGGGTTCTCACGTTCTATTTTAAAGGTCAAAACAATCCTTTGCTTCAGAGATTAGATCAGTATTTAGAAAGCATTGGGGGCAACATTTGTTAATGGTTTCACATTAACATTTTTTTGGTTCACAACTGTTATTTCACATCTGCGATTACAAAGTCACGTGTGGAGCCAAAAACACACTAGCATTCTTTTCATTCGGCGCTCAACTAATTAAAATTCTGAATGATGTGAACACATGGCAGTTAATCTCTTTTAGATATTCACTCGAGTCAAGTCTGAAGTCAACTGAGAGTGCGTCTAAGTAGCGTCTTGAGTAAATTTACAATCACTGTACAAATGGAAGTTATCAAGAAATTCTAACCAATTTTCTTTATTTTGCAGTCACATGTTTAAGCTGGAGCCTCTCAACTGTTGGCTAATTTGGGATCTATATTTTGTTGCTGTTTTGCAGCTGTGTGGGAAGAAATAAAAAGATCTTGAGATGCACGCAATGAAGGCTGAGAAGGATCGGCAACACAAAAGAAATGAGGCTCCTCGGATGATAGTTTGGTTTATTTCGACGCTGTGGTGTTGCACGTTTAGATCTCAATTTATGGACAGTAGACAGTATTAGTCTACGTGTCTGGAAATTGTCTCAGTTGAGCTTTAAAAAAGCAGAGGAGAAAGGAGGTAGACTTTCCAGCCAACTTTGAATGGCGGACTGAAGTGGGATGCTTGTAAATTTCACTGTTGGAGACTTCCAAGCGCACATCTTGATGAAACAACAGGAGTTCTCGAGAAGCGACCTAGCTGGTGGAACATGCCAGTTTTCTTACACTTATTCTTAAATTCATTGGGATGTTACCAGAGGATATATAAAATATAATCTCAGTTATTAGCCACTGTTTGAACACTTATTTTAGTACCCAGACACCTTCACAGGTCACAGGAATATCTGACCGTTGTTCTGATAACAGTGCTTATTTACAGGTTATTTATAAGTAACAACATCTTGATTAGCACACGAGCAGTTCTAAAGACATCTGGTGCTACTGCACTTCACACAGATTTTTGAATCTTTGAATCTGCATCGCCTCGAAAGTTGCACAATGCGTTGCATCATTCTAGTTTCATGAGCGAGCTACTCCGCATGTAGGTGTGTAGAGGGTGCAGTTTAAGAAGCTGTCCATGTACCTATTCAAGTGTTTCTGTACCTGTTTTAATTTTAATTGATTCATTTAAACCTCTTATTACACGTCAAAAAAGTTTAATTTCAAATTAGTCTAGTGAAAAGAATGAAGAAAGCTGTCTATTAAGTGAAGAAAATAATGAGTCACGTGTTGAGATGAGTCCAAAAAGTGTGGGTGGTTGTGTCATGTATGTATATGACACAATATAGTACATATTTGTACACATATCTGTAAAGAAATGTTCGAGCACTCATTCAGTGCTCAAACATTTCTTTACAGAATTTTGAACTGAACATCCAAGTGCTCATAGTATTGACACTCATGTTTACACTTGAATAACATCAGTGGAAATGGAAATAATTCCTAAGTTTTATGTTTAGAATATAGAAACACTGAAAAGTCTATGCATAATACTGGGGTTAAATAGATTTTGAGAAATGTGTATTAATTGGTGAGATACTGTGTTGTAAGTGCTTAAAGGGAAAATATTTGGACACCATTGTTGAGAAAAGGTCATTACTCAAAGAGGAACATATAACATCTGCAGTGTACACCAGGAGGTCAAGAGTTGAGTTTTGCCTCGTAACTTTTTTCATTAAATGCCACTTTTTTAGAGGTAAAAATGCAATACCTTTTTAATTTTTTTGTCACCGATACATTAAAAACATTGTGGCCATGAAACAGTGGGTGTGCTATGAAGATGCCAGTTCATTTCAATTAGATCACAGATTGACATGACTTCATTTCTGAGAATGTTGCCCCACTCACATAGGATCTAAAAGTGTATCTTGGAGGATTCTATGTTGATGCTTCTGTTTTTTTTTTTACCGTTATGTTTGTTGCTGGTAAATGGCAACATTTCTTTGGAAATTTTCTCAGTTCCACCCCATCTAGTTTCAAAACCAAAGACCAACCCCATCCATATATGAATTCTAGAATCTTTTCCCTCACTACACTCATTGGATTTACTGAGCGCTGCACGGCTGATTTGCAGAGAACAACAGACTGGGAAAAATGGACGGAACCCAAGCAAGCTCTGTAGTACCCTCATACCTGGCATGGTCTATTGTCAACACTTTCTGCTGTTGTCTTCCACTTGGAATTGCGGCCATTGTTTTCTCAAGCCGAGTAAGTCACAGTTGTTGGTTTTTTGGGTTTTTTTTTCTCCTTTTTTTTAAATTGATTCATGTCATAGCAGAACCAATCACATTTGCTCTGATATCTAATTTTTTTTTTTCTGTAATTATTTTTCACTGTAGGTTAGCAATGCCAACTCTGCAGGTGATGTGACCAGGGCACAAGAGTCATCCACAATGGCAAAGAAGTTGAATATTGCTGCAACAGTCATTGGAGTCATAATGATCATAGTTATTATTATACTGCAAGCCACAGCAAAGAAAGCTTAAGGGAAAGCTTGAAATACCTGACTGAAATTGCTGAAAACAATTTTGAAAACAATTTTTGTGGACTTGGCCAAGGAAAAGTAAAACAGTAAAAACTGATCTTTTGAACATATCTGCATCCGTCCTGTTGCATAACTGCTGGAAATATATCTGATGTTCCCATGCTCTGATGTTCCCACACTCTGATGTACGATTGTGCAAACACAAATGAAAATTTGTCATGAATATATCAGTTGGGCCCTTGTACTGAAACTAGTCTCAGCTAAAATGCAGACCATGTATCAATAAAACATGTATTATCAGAAGCATTTAATATTGCTGTTGTTGTTGTTATTGTTGTAAAATTAAAATAATATGCCGTTGTTTCTTTGTGTAGTTGGCTGTATGTTAATGCATTGTGAGTTTTTATATTAATAATTACTCAGTGTTCTATGCTCTGGTGTTGTATGTATCTATTTAGCTGTGCGCAGCTTTACGCATTAGGGATCAGCGCTATAGAGCTCCAGACATCACATGACTCGTTTTGAGTAAACCACCATGTTGGCAGAAAAAGCGTTAGCAAAAATGAATACCACTGCGCACTTTCATTCCAAGGACATTGACCTCTATATTGCAAAACTAGATTAAACATTACTGACCCTTATAATGCCCCCAATGTGCTTTTCACGAGTATTGAAACAGCCGGAACGGCCAACTTTCCAGACCACACAGTATCCACACATCTACAATTACTTGATCAACTTCCCCTCATCCTAATCTGGAGAGTCCCTGAAAGCCTACAAAAGCCTATAGGGGTATGGATGAAATCTGGATTCATGATGAATATTCAGCTTTGGAGTCTACCAAAAATTGCTTTGTATGTTACACTGCCCATTGCTGTCAGTGTGGTAAATCAAAGATACAAACAGTCACATGTTTGTGGTAAATCAATGCTACATACAAGTTGGCACACCGATTAAATTGCATTAGCCAACCGATTATATTACACTGCCCATTGCTTATGTTGACATTCACTTAGATGAAGTGACACTGTCATGTTTTTGGGATTGTAGTTCTTTTTTTTTCCACGTGGGGTCCTCAGTCTTAGTTTTGGTTCCTGTTTAGTTCATTATTGTTGTATTGTTTGCACCTGTGTCTTGTTCTGTCTGTCTATTTAAGTCTTCTGTTCTGTTCAGTTCTTTGCTCAGTCTTGAGTTGTTTCCCTGTGTGCAAGTCCAGATCAAGCCTTCTTGTAAGCCCTGAGTATTTTTTGTGTGTTTTCTTGGATTGCCTTCCCTGTTGCTGAACCTGTTTTGCCTGTTTTGTTTGACCAAGATTCTGCCTGCCATTTTCCCTGGTTTTGACATTGGATATCTTTGCTCACTGGTTTTGACTTCTGCCTGGATTTGTTTTCTGACCTTTGCCTGACCCCCTTGGATACTTCTGCCCAGATTTACCTATTAAAAGGAACCTTCTTACTGAATATCTTTTGCCTTGCTCTCTACTTTTGGGTCTACCACTTGGTGGCACAGGGGTAAGGCTCTGGGCTTCCATGCCAGAGCCCTGGGTTCAATTCCCAGGTCAATTGTTACAGACATAGGCTTCCAGTGATGACAAAGGAATTTTTAGCCAGTAGATTCCAGTTTTGCAATATAGCATTCCATGTCCTTGGAATTAAAGTGTGCCGTGAACTCTGACAGCTTGAAATCTTTGCTCATGCTTTTCCTGCCAGCATGGCAGTATTTTGATGAATGCCGGATTGCGTGACATCAACTACCGGAGCTTTATACAAAAGACATGAGTCAGTTAGTGTTACGTCCGCGGTGCAGCAATGTGCATTGATGCTAATGTCCTGTATCTGTCTATTGACTTTAGTTCTTAAACTGTCAAACTATACTGGCGAGTCTTGAATACATCACCTAACCCCACAGCTTTTATCCATAAGTGTATTTAACAATGCACGTTTCACTTTGTTTATGGACTAAAAATAGTACAGCGCTTAAAGTTGATAGAAACTTAATTTAATTAATTGCAAGTGGTTGACTTATTTGAATGCAAAACCTTTAAACCCATATGGTGTCAGAAGCAGAACAATGGCAAAGTTTCACCCTCCAGAAAACTTTGAGTTTAGCCATCCCAAACACTGGCCGGAATGGAAACGTTTCTCCCACGACAGAATAGCAACCAAGCTGAGCAAAGAATAGGAGGATGTACAGGTCTGTACTTTGCTTTATGCATTTTGTAAAGAAGCAGAACAAGCATATAAAACGTTCACTTTTGAAATTGGAAAAGTAGAGACTTATGAAAATGGGCTGGAGAAACTGAACAATTATTTTGTGCCAAAAGTAAATGTGATTCATGAGCAAGCACAATTCCATCAACGCACAAAGAAGCATGGTGAATCAGCAGAAGTGTTCATCCATAGCCTTCACGAACTAACCGATACACATGCGATTTTGGGGTAGCAAAGGAAGAGAATATCCGCGACAGTGATTGGGATTTTGGATCAGAAACTGTCTGAGAGGCTCCAGTTGATGCCAGATTTGACACTCTGTAAAGCAGTTGAGCTTGTGAGGCAATCAGAGCAAGTGAAAGTGCATGTTAGTGAGCAGGCAGCTAGCGGCGGCATGCAGTGCAATGAAGTAGCTCAAAGACATCAGTATCACAACGATGACAAGGGAAGACCCAGGCACGGCAGACACAGACGAAACCCAAGCTTAAGACGTCACCAGAACGAACATTTCAGTAAGTGGAAATGCAAGAGATGCGGCAGAAACCATGGAAAAGATGACTGTCCTGCTAAAAAACTCAGAATGCCGAAAATGTAATAATACCCCTTTTCCTCTGACGCGGTGCCGCTGCCAAATCGAGCACCGGGGCCACGCTTTTCCACTGAAAAAATACTGGCACTGGTGCCAAAAACCTGGCACCGGCATGGCACCGCAGAATTGCTGGTCCGAAAAGTTGGAACCACTGACGTCAGGGGCTACGCAAATAAAAACCACGTGAGAACCAATCAGTTCAGCGTTTGATGTGTTTGGTACATGACGTTCTCGAGAGAGGCGGGAGTACAAAAAAAGTCTGACCAAGATAGCGGTAGGCTAAAGGCTACATACAGCATGAAAATATGTATATGATTAAAAGATGTGTGGGCAACAATTTGTGTCTACATCAACACGGGCTGTTGTTTACATGTTACACGAAGGTAGTCGGACCCAGAGCGGTAGAAAAAACTCTCTCTCTCTCTCTCGGCTCTGGCTGGTGCAAATAGACCACTGCAGACCTTCATTTAAACTTTTGAGCTAGGTGACAGACTTACTATTTTCATGAATTTCACCCCCAGAGCAAAATGTTTTTGGGCAAAAATTCACGAGGTGCTTCGCTGTGTGGAAGCCTAGCGTAAAAGTAAATTTATAAAAAGAAAGCCAATGCGTTCTATCTGACATTATTTTTTCCCCATGGAAATTACCCAAGCTTTTGCTACGTAGTGTTCGGTTCCCAAACCTGTGGGAATGCGGTCCGGTTCTCAAAAGGCACCAAGACAGTGCTGGCTCCACACCGGTGCGGGCACAGGCACTGGTACCAGCACCATCCTAACGGAAAAGAGCTATAAGAGGGGCCATTTTGCAACAGTATGTCACATCTGCAAAGTCAACAATGTAAGCACACCACAAGAGAGCACCATATCAACACATTTCCAAGGAGAATTGAAGCAAGTGGTTGAAACAAATAGTGCATGGATTGTTTCACTCCCAGTGCAAGGCATGAAGGTAGAGTTCAAGACTGATACAGGCGCTGACATAAACATAATCTCAGAAAAGATTTTTTCACATCTAAAGCATCAACCTCAGGTAAGAATCGCCAAAGCAAATCTCCAGAGCCCGGGGGGAAAGGACAATTCACAGCCACAACCACTGTAAAGAACAGGCAGTTCAAATTCATGGTGTTTGCAGTGACTGGACTTACTGTGAACAACCTTCTTGGACGCCAGGCATTAGTGGCAATGGGTATGGTAAAACAACTGGAAGAACTCAGGTCATCAACTACCACAGAGGTAGGGCTGTTGAAGATAAAGCTGATACAAATTTGCTTGAACGACAATGCTGTTCCATACAGTGTAACTACAGCCAGACATGTGTCAGTGCCCATGCTTTCAAAAGTCAAGATGGAGATGGAGAGGATGGTTCAGTGAGGGGTCATTGACGAAATAAAAGAGCCTACAGAGTGGTGCATGCCTGTGGTAGCCATGCACAAGATGAATGAGCAGATAAGGATCTGCATGGAACTTAAACAGCTGAGCAAGGCCATTAAGAGGGAGAAATATATGCTACCCACCATCGATGAAATCCTTCCCAGACTAGCACATGCCAAGGTTTTTTCACTTCTTGATGTAGCTAGCGGCTTTTGGCAGCTGCCATTAGATGAAGACAGTGCTAAGCTGACAACCTTCACAATGCCATTTGGAAGATTTTTTTCCCAGAGACTTTCTTTTGGTATCACTAGTGCCCCAGAGATTTTCCAGAGAGAGATCTCAGAGCTCCTGAAGCACCAGGAAGGAGTAGCAGTCTTCATGGACAGCATCCTGGTCTACGGAAACACCCAAAAGGAACATGAGCAAAGATTTCAGAGCACACTGAACACAACTGACAAGGCAGGATTGATGCTGAATACTGAAAACTGTCTACTGAGACATAACCAGCTTGGCTACTTAGGACTTGCACGGTTTAAACCAAAGTGACTTACGATAAGTGCGTCAGTCAGGTTTAACTCACAAGCAAAAGATCACGGTAAGAATGCAAATGAATTATTCTCAGTACTGTGCTCCTGTATATTCTGTGACGACAGAACAGAGAGACAATAAGCACAATCTGTGACATAGTGACAAAGTTAGCACATAGGATTTTTTTAATAGCATAACAGAAAGAGAGAAGAAGAAGTACTTTATTTGTCACACACATACTGAGCAGTGAGCAGTGAAATGAAGCCTTTGCATTTAACCCATCCTAACACCAGTGAGCACACACACACTATGCGCTAGGAGCAGGTCTTTTTTGCCAGTGCCTTGGTCAAGGTTACAGACAGGAGTATCCATCCTAGCATGCAGACTCCACACAGAAAGGACCAGGGGGAATTCCCTGAGATTCAGTGCTAACCACTGAGCATCCCATGAAGCAGTTATGCATTGGGGGACAGGTGGATTCTGAAAAGCTGGGTTTTCAATCTCCTGCAGAAGATGGCAAGAGATTCTGCAGTTCTTATTGACTGAGGAAGGTCATTCCACCACCGCGGAACGAGGGCAGAAAAAAGACGTGACCAAGAGGATGTTGCCAGGTTCCCAAAGAGAGTGGACCACCAGCTGACCAGTGGAGGTTGAGCGGAGAGATCTGGCTGGGGTGTAAGGAGTGATCAGAGACTGAAGGTAGGATGAGGCAGAGCCTCTTGTGGCCTGGTAAGCCACTAGTGTCTTGAACTGTATGTGGACTACTACCAGAAGCCAGTGAAGTGTAGTGAGTAGCGGAGCGACATGAGAGTGTTTGGGAAGTTGAATTCCAGGCATGCAGCAGCATTCTGAACTAGCTGAAGTGGCCTGATAGCAAAGGCAGGTAAGCCAGCCAGTAAGTCATTGCAGTAGTTGAGGCAGGAGATGACGAGTGCTAGAACTAAGAGCTGGGTTGCTTGTCACATAAGGAAAGGGCAGATCCTCCTGATGTTGTAGAGGGAGAATCTGCAGGACTGGGTGACCGCTGCAATGTGGCTTGAGAAGTTCAGGTGGTCGTCCAGGGTCACACCAAGGTTTTTTGCTGACCCAGAGGGGGACACCGCGGAACCCTCAATGGTCATTGATAAAGAGGGTGTACATCCTGACAAGAGCGAGATTGAAGTCATAACGCTCCTGGAGCCACCAGAGAACATCTCAGACTTAAGAAGAATGCTTGGCATGGTCCACTACCTGGGCAGGTACGTTCCACACCAGTCTGAGGTCACAAGGACACTCAATGAGATGTTGAGGAGAGACACAGAATGTACCTGGGGTCCGGCGCAGGATGAAGCTTTCAGCAAGGTGAAGCGTTTAATCACAGAGCGAGAAATTCTCAAAATTTCTGTATGGCTTAAAGAGTTTCACACTTCAAACTGATCACAAACCACTGGTTCTGCTGAACAATGCCAAAGACCTTGACTAAGTTCCACTGAGGTGCCAAAGACTGCTCCTGTGCATGATTAGCTATAACCCAGTAGCAGTATATGTGCCTGGTAAACAGTTAGTAGTTGCAGACACACTCTCAAGACGCCCTCAGCCGGTCATCACCACAGGAGTCTGTGAGCTGATCCATGAGGTCGAAGCCTACGCAGAAGCAGTCAGCGGTGCATCCACAAAACTGGACACGGTGAAAGAGGAGACGGAGAAGGAAGGATCTGAAAAACATGAAACACTATGTGAGCACTCATTGGTCTTAGTATGCATCAAATGTTCCATATGCAGTAAAACCATATCACAATGCAAGACAGCACTTATCCATGTCCCTTTTCAGCAATTTGCCGAGGACTATGACTTCCAACATGTCACGACCAGCCCGCACTATCCTCAGTCCAACGGTGAAGCAGAGAGGGCTGTACAGACTGCAAAGAAGATGTTGAAACAGTCAGACCCATTCACTGCTCCAGTGAGTGACAGAGCCACCCCTATTCAAGCCACTGGGGTGAGTCCAGCTCAACTGATATTGGGTAGACAGTCCAAGACAACAGTCCCCATGCTGAAATCACACCTGCAGCCATCATGGCCCGACCTTCAGTAGGTGAGACAAGCAGATGAAAAAGCAAAACAGAGCTACAGGCAGAACTCAAACAAAAGGTGCTTTCAGACCAGAGGAACTTTTTCATAGCTCTTAGAACTACTGGAAGAAGTACCCCCTTTTTTGCGTGTCCGCATATTTCTTAGAATGCCATTTTGAGGGACTTTTTAGCTCCTACTTCAGGGGAAGTACTCTCCCAGGCCCAGAGGAGCCATGAGTGACGTAAGTGTACAGTGATTCGTCCAGACATAAGTGTACGTTGATTGCAACCACCATTTTTTAAAATCCACATGAAACATTAGCCATGTAAAGAAGTGACGTCGCTATACCAACCGTTGGCCAGCTTACGTTACTTCAGCGTTCCTACTGGTTAAACACGGCTTTATACTTATATACACTCACTCATCCTGAAATGACTTCCGGGACTTGAGTAATTTCTTTGTATAAATGTAAGCAATAAAATTAGGTCGTTCAGGGGTTGCCAACACTGCCGGCGACTTGAAACAGAAATTTCACCGAACCACTTCAAAATCTGAGTTTTTGTCTTAGAGACATAAGAAAAACATCCCCCGAAACCTTCAACGGTCTACTTTAAAATGTATATAGTTAGAAAGTGAATATAGTGTTGCCAGTTTAGTGACTTTTTGATCTTCCCTAGTGACTAAAAATCTTATGTAGCGACAAGCTGGCGACTTCTCACAGCTATGGCAACCTCCAGTCTCTTTGTCGAGCAACAGCAAAAATCACCTTTCACTGATTTGTGAATGACGTCACATCTGCCTTTCCTAGTGCTCTAGCATTGCCCACGTTTATAAAAGTAATGATTGACCTGTATAGAACTGACCACTGTAATTACACAGAAGTAGATGTTCTACAGATCTAACAGATACTACCAACGTCATTGGAGGGCAGGCAGAGACAAAACCTACGCTATGCCTATCGACGTGTGTAGCTTTTATAAAACTCATGAACACTTTTCTGTATCAACAGAAAAGTGGGCATATAGGAAAACTTACATATACTAATCATTTTGGGCTGCTATCCTGTGTAACTACCTATACCAAGATTTCAGCATTTTACACTCAGTATTGTACCACAATGATGCGGACACTCAATTAAAATGACCGTAAAATCTGACGGCACTTTACTGGTAAGCACACTGTGCACAGAGTGTGGGAAAAAAGTGGGTTAGAGGAGAGCTCAGCCACCCTGCCCTGTCCTAGGTCCCTCACATCACTGCTGTCAAAATATAGTACCATTGCATAATTCTAATTCTAATAAAAGTTGTGCATGCTGTGAAGTATATTTGTTTATACAGAATTACAATTGAAGCGGTCACACGAATAGTAACAATCCAAGCAAGAAATGTGTTTTTATAATGATGCTATAGTAGAAATTGTCCATTTATTTACACCTCGTACAGCATATAGCGAAGTTGAATAGCCTGAGACATGTCTAACTCAAAGCTTTACACTCAGAAATACAGGAAAGAGTGGGAGCCTGTCCCAGAGTTTAAGGGATGGAGCCCTACTTAGGAGATGCCTCCTGAGTTTACTGTAGCCCCTGCAAGGCAGACTTCTATGCCAAATCATGTGACATTAAGAAACACATGCAAACAAAAAAACGCATAGAGAAGTCAAAATCTTATGCCCCAAATCAGTCTACTATTTCTGTCGTTGCAACTAAAGTGGATGCCTCTAAAAAGGCTGAAGTCACTATGGCTGTAGCTATTGCTAACCATAGATCATTTAGGGGGAAGCCTGCAAAGCAGCATTTAGTGACTCTGCTGCAGCTAGTCATTTCCAGATGCATAGGACAAAATGCAGAGAAATGATTAATGGTTTGGTTGAGCTAATGGGTGGTGATGCAAGGGCTACTGTGACTGCACTAATGGATTTTCTGATCAACTGTGCTTTAAAAAAGGGACTGATCTGATTGGCACTGGGACTGACAATGCCACTGTAATGAAATAATGATATTTACAAAATCCCTCAGGATTAGTATGAACTGTCCAATCTTGTGCTCATTAGATGTGTGCCATTCTCTCCAGCTAGCTCTCAGCCATGCATCACTTGACACCATATCAGGAAGTGTGGAGTAGCTTATGAGGGAGACATATAATTGGTTTTCTGTGTCTTCTAAATGGAGGGATGCTTACAGGGCAGTCTGAGACAATAAACATTGGAGAAAAGCTCCTGCAGATCACTCAAGTGTGTGCAAAATGGTGGCTGTCCATTGAGCCCACAGTTGCCCACATCCTGAACCAGTGGGATGAGTTGAAGCTGCACTTTGGCCTTACAAAGTCTTCTGAGCATTGCTACATGGCAGAGAAACTATGCAATACAGTGACTCTCACAATGAACTATACCTAAGATTTTTACACTCATTTCTATCAGAGGTCCAAACAGCTGTGAAGGCTTTTGAAGCTGAGCAAGGAGACCCACTCAGGCTTTTAGAAACTTTGACTGGTCTCATTAAGTCTGTTACCACACGTGTTTTAAATCCAATGACAAGAATTAATGTCCTTGAGGAGGCAACTGATGGGCACCTTAGCCTTAAACCATATCTTGAGAAGTGGTGGGCAGTTCAATTCATTTTAGTAAACTGGTTCTTCTGAGCAGTTTGAGAAACTAAACAGGGTTTCCAGGTTTTCGAGTTTTGATTCTTTTGTACTTCCAGGACATTTTTTCACTCGTTTCTTCAGATTACGGCACTTGCTGAAGCATTTACATTGGATGCGAAAGGCCATGTACCATTATGTGCTTTTTATTTATTTATTTCGAACAAACAGTGCTATTGTTTAATTGTGGGGGAAAAAACGGTTTCAATATCAAATTTTTAATCGGGTAGCATAAACCAGTGCATCGCATTTATTAGCCACAGAAAAGTTTCCATTTTGTCACACAAAAAGTGAACTTGCGTGTCTTTTAGCCCTTTACTTCCTTGTTTCCGAAGATCTGCTAGTTAGGCCTTATGGGATGCTGGAATGGTGTATGCAATGAAGCAGCTGCTCTCACTCTGAGGGGCACGTCGGCAATTGTGTTTGCCCCATACCGGAGTAGCTGAGGCGCAGATACCGAGGCTGTGGAGCCAGTGCTGAGCTTAGGGCTGAGCTAATGGCAGAGCAGTGGAGGTACAGGTCCCCTATTCTGTCGGTAGTGATGGGGAATGTGAAATCGCCCTCCAACAAGACTGATGAGCTGGCTGCCAGTTGGCACGGCACGGACCATTTGTATTCTACAACTACCAGATAGCACATCATCGCTACTTCGCCTCCTCCCTCGGCTTAGTTACCTGCTCACACTGCCTCTTCT
This sequence comes from Chanos chanos, assembly GCF_902362185.1. Lineage (NCBI taxonomy): Eukaryota > Metazoa > Chordata > Actinopteri > Gonorynchiformes > Chanidae > Chanos > Chanos chanos. Next base: position 7,035,495 of record NC_044509.1, read on the forward strand.
GCACTCATAGTAGGTGACCCTAGGGTGAGGTATGTGTCGGTCCACTCCAGTAAGGTGGCCATCAAGTGTTTCCCGGGAGCCCACCTGGCTGCCATCGATGGCAAATTGCCAAACTACCAATCATAACTGTCTCCAATTACACATCAACCTGTATGACCTGTTTGGGCCATTCCTGTCGCTCCTGGTAACAGATCCCCCGCTGGAAACACAGCTGTGCAGTGAATGCAAATAATCTGGTCCCCGTCAACTTTGCTGCATCACCTCATGTCTCAACAAAACATCTTATCTTTTTTTATTATTACTATTTTGGCATTTTTTCTATTTTATTTTATTCTTTATTTCCATTTTGCTGCCAGAATTCTGACCAGAACGAAGAAGTTTGATCACATTACCCCTGTCCTGGCTTCCCTTCATTGGTTCCAAATTCATGCAAGGACAGATTTTAAGGTCCTCTTATTAACATATAAAATTTTACATGGGCTTGCGCCTTCCTACCTGTCTGACTTAAATACACCCTATAACCCACCTCGCGCCTTGAACTCTCAAGATTCTGAACTATTAGTCATTCCAAGAGTTAAAAAGAAGTCCGCTGGCAACCGAGCCTTTTCCTACCTCTCTCCCTTCCTTTGGAATGGTTTACCTACAGAAGTTAGAGAGGCAAACTCTCTCAATACCTTTAAAACAAAACTAAAGACTTATCTAGTTTCTCGAACTTATGCATAATATAATTTTGATTTGACTTTGTTATAGACATGTAAAGCCTTTTTAGACTATAAATAGTGATACTGGGCTCTAAATAAACATTATTATTATTATTATTATTATTATTTTATTGTTGTAATTGCCTGATTTTATTTGCCTTAAGTCTTGAAATGTTTTAATTCTTGTAAAGCACTTTGTAACTTTGTTTGACAAGGTGCTGTATAAATAAAGTTATTACTGAATCGACAGAAAGACCCGGAACATGAGTTAAGTCTTCAGGTGTCTTTGAGTAGACATGTCTACTACATGAACCGTCAAACTTGAGAACTCGAGCTCTCGAGCTCTCGAACTCGGGTTTTTGAACTCAGGCTGTCCAAATTCGAACTCAGGTTTTGGAATTCAAACTTCCTGGCTACGGAGCTGCAGAAGGCTTATGGTCGAGACACTAAAGCGGTTTAACTAAATTCAGATCCTTTTGTTTGTAATACAAAGATTAAAAATAATTACTTTGCTGGGGTAAATGTAAACACTTGTCAGTTTATTGAGAAAATTAGTCTATTTTCTTAAGAAGATGATGTTACTGCGGCCTGTTTTTTGGGCGCATTAGTCCACACTCTCTGGCTCTTTGTTGATTGTTATTAGCCCATTGCTGTGTGCACCGCGTAGTGATACCAAAGGTTCCTGCACTGCATGCAGCTGACTGGGAGCAGCTGAATTAGAAAAAAAAAGAACAATTGAAAGCACATGGCACTGTTCAGTGTTACAGAGACACTGAAACATGTCAAAAGCCCTGAGGTATCAGAGGTGTGTAAGATGCTAGGGTTCTCCAGTCTTGTCATTGACAAAGTCACACAACAATTCATCTCCTGCCATGGCATGCCACTGGAGACACCATTCAGTTTTGGTGTGAGCTCAGATTCTACAGAGATTCTGCAGGTCTGAACTATTTCAGTGAGCTTTGTTGTGTTGTACTGTCGGTACTGTCTCTCTCACATCCCAGTGCTGAGGCAGAGTGACTTTTCAGCCAGAAGATTGTGGTAAAGTCCAAGCTGACAAACAGAATGTCTCTCATCACCTTTAGCTCCATCCTTCAGGTGCGTTATGGCCTGAAGCTTGCTGGAGATGCCTGCTACCAGCATAAGCTTCCAGGGAAGGTGTTGCAGCAGTTTGGCTCCAGAACACTCCACTCTAGCATTCTTTTGAATCAGCACTCAACTAATTAAAATTAGTTTTCAATTTCAAAAAAAGGTTTCAATGTCAGCAACAGAACTCAAAGCATTATGATCAACACGAGAACACACTTCAGGTCTAATTAAGTCTTAAACTCTTTTGTTAAAAATCCCCTCATCTCTACAAGACTACCAACAAACATTTCTCTTAAATGAGGCCATGGATGGGGAATGCCTGCTGCTCTGAATCTGCTCTGTCGACAGTGTTGTCTGGTTCACTTTCATCAGACATTACATTTATAAAAGGGGCATTTTCTCTGCAGTCGAGTCTCCCTTTCTTTTCTGTTTCGTCTTGTTATGTCTGTCGTGCATGATATGCACTGATGTATACGCCAGGGGATAATCTTTTCTATGTGTTATTGTCCCATCTACTTAGGTTGTAATCGTTCTTGATGTTGGGAAGGCATGCAATGATGTAAAATAAAAATAATTGATAATTCCCCTCAAATGCATTAGAACTAAAGTAACAAGCCTGCTTTGAAAATGTAAGGAGTAGAAAGTTGTGTTAAAATGTAGGGAGTAAAAGTAAAAAGTTGTCAGAAAAATAAATACTCAAGTCATTTACATATACCTGAACTCTACTTAAGTAGCCTACAGTAACAAAGTATTGTGACACTGACATTTTGTAGCTGGAACGTTGTAACCCATCTGTGAATAGATTGCTGGTTTGAAATTTTTTTTTGACTTTCGAACAAAAGTACGTTTTAGCATCACATTAGAAAATGTCTTTACTGAGAGTGTTTTACAGTTCTGTGTTGTATATGTATGTCAAGGAGTCAAAATTTATATCATTTTTCTTCATATCTCCACAGACAAACCCATAGGATAGTTTTTTTAAATGTCATGAAAACTACTGCCTGAGAAAGGCTGTGCCTCTGTGGTGACAGATTTCATAGAATCAAAGAAGCAACTGCAAAGAGGTTGTTATGGGAACCTTGCTAAACAGAAAAAACAGGAAGCATTACCTAGCTTCAGTATCAGTCGACAATTCAACTAATACATTCATTTAATGTGTGGCTGGAGAAATGCTGGCAAACTTTCTGTCAAACTTTGAATTAAATATGTGAACTGTAAAACTGTTGTATTTTAGTAATTACTTATGTGTATGTCTACACCATGTTTTTGAGTTTTTCTTTATTCAAGAAATCAAAATGCCCAACAGATTAAAATTACCGATCGAGAATGAAAGAATCATTGTATAATGAGCAAAACTATCATGAACCAGAAACCATTTAGCTTTGCCTAGTACTGGTGTATTCACCGATTTTCTGTCCAGGTTAAACAGATACACTATATTCTCCATAGACTTGATTAAAATCAAAATTGGTGCATAAACATTTCAATAGGTATATAAACAGCTTCTTATTTTGCACCCCTGGCCTGCTGAGCAATGAAAAGATTACCCGGTTGCACACGTGTAAAACAATGAGTTCAGGATGTCCTGCACAGTACATCTTGTAAGATGTTTTTCATTTCAGATTATAGTGCACAAGTGCAAAAGCAGATGACGATGTCAAAGCCTGCAGCACCTGTGTATAAGTTCCCTTTCATGCGTGGCTTATGCAACAGAATTAAAGAAAATATTTGTCTTTTGCAGAACTAGGAGTAATTATTATTGCCCACCCAGCAACTACCAACATTCATGTTGAATACACCATTTCTTTTCAGATAAACCTACTTTCTGCAGTTAACCTTAATGTGGTTGATTTAATACAGATTATGATGAGGAAAGCAATCACTCACAAGACAGTAAATGGGCTATATTATTAATTTTACACATTACACAGACAAATACACATAAAACTGTTAGAAAAAGGTGACAAAATGTCCTTCATAACACTGCCAGAAATCCTTAAATTGTCTACTGAGCCTCATAAATTGTGTCTCTCTTTTTCAATTTTGCAGATCAGCAGACAGCCTAGAGGAGGAATAAAATATATTGTACATACAAACATACATATATGCTTACATACATACTTACATACATAAATATTTCATTCATTAATTTACCCAATAAATAAATAAACAAACTTTATGTAATTTCTGAGTTTGCCCGTTCATTCACTCATCAACCAAAAAACTGAAATATGAGAAGACTGTGATAGTTATATGAACGTTTCTATCATGTTTAGAGAACCCAGCTGGTACGTTGTCATAAGGTCTCCCAAAGGCTTCTGTTGCAATGGTTAGGGGAACTTTGCTACAACCAAACGGGAACGCAAAAAAAAAACTTGCCCGGCAAACCATAGGACAACCAAACAAAACTTCAAAGAACCAAAAACTGTTAGCTGGGGCGTCGCCCTTGTCTTAACAACAGTTTAATAGGTGTTGGTAAAGAATGAATCACTATCTTCACTGTACAAATGGGCAGTGTTGTACATGAACGCGCTAAAACAGCGCATTCATTTACCATGCTCCTTTTTTTCGGTGTACGGTGAGGGTGAACATATCCGTTTGTAAAACTAAAGAACGTGAACTTGAGCGTCGTTCAGTTTTGTGCGAGATTCGGAATCGTCAAGTGCCGTAAAACACAGTGCTTGCGCATATGGTGCATTGTAACTGACACTGGGTGGCTTAACGTTTTGTTTTGTTTTGTTTTTTTTTTCTTTTTTTGCAAAATGGCCAGTGCAAATGAAGATTCAGACAACGCAGCTAGCGGTACTGGAGCCAGTTCGTATGATTATTTGAAGGAGTTTTATATCAGTACAGATTCCGCCGGAAAAAAAATCTCACATTTTCATGCAAATTCTGTACGCAAGCTCTAAAAAAACAAGTACGAACGTCAGCCACGTCGTCATCAACATTTTAAGTTCCTGCAAGGTGGGCAGGATATGTTAGTTGTTGCTTTTGTTTGAAGGGTATGCACGGTTTTTGCACATGTACATCAATGTACTCAGTACTGAGTACATTGATGTACATACACATGCACATGAGAAAACAAAGGAATTTACTTTGTGTTTTGAACCTTTTACTTTGCATGTAAGTCGCTTTGGTTAAAAGCGTCTGCTTAATGCCAAATTGTGAATTGTAATTTGCTTTTGCACTTCCACTAGTATAATACATTACTTATGAATGCACAAGTATACACAACCAGTGGGAAGTGGCATGTTTGGGGGCTGGGGATGAATGTGTAGGAGGAGGTTCTACTGAAAAAGAAACTCGGAGCAGCTCATTTCAAAAATAAAAACTGAAGAAATGAACTGAGATTGTGAGACTGTGAGACCATGAACTTGTTAATCTCAAATTCAAAAATGTGAACTATGAACACGAACTTGTTCATTTTTAATCCGTGTGAACTGAACTTTGAGCTAGCTCTTGTGAGGTGTGAACTTGCACAACATTGCAAATGGAAGTTATCAGGCAATTCCAACCACTCATGTTTATTCTGCAGTCGTATGTTTAAACTGGAGTCTCTGTAGTCTAATTTGAGGTCTATATGCTGCTGCTTTGCAGTTGTGTGGGGGGAAAAAAGATCCTGAGATGCACGCAATGCGGTTTGCGTAGGATCAGCAACACAAAAGAATAAGGCTGCTCGGATGATAGTTTGGCTTATTTTGACGCCGTGGTGTTGTACGTTTAGATCTCATTTTGTGAATAGAAGACGCTGTTTGTCTGCGTGTCTGGAAATTGTCTCAGTTGACCTTCAAAAAGCAGAGGAGAAAGGAGGTGGACATTCCAGCCAATTTTGAATGGCAGACTGAAGTGGGATGTTTGTAGATTTCGCTGTTGGAGACTTCCAAGCGCACAGCTTGATGAAACCACAGTCTTTAGTACCGAAACATCTTCACAGGTCACAGGAATATGTGACCACTGTTCTAATGACAGGTTATTTACAGGTTATTTATAAGCAACAACAACTTGATTAGCACACGAGCAGTTCTACAGATATCATGCCAAACCTGCACTTCACACAGATTTTTGAATCTTTGAATCTGCATCGCCTCAAAAGTCGCACAATGCGTTGCATCATTCTAGTTTCATGAGCGAGCTACTCCCCATGTAGGTGTGTAGAGGGTGCAGTTTAAGAAGCTGTCCATATACCTATTCAAGTGTTTTTGTACCTTTTTTAATTTTAATTGACACGTTTAAACCCCTTATTACACGTAAAACAAGATTTAATTTCAAATGTCACGTGTTGAGATGAGTCCATAATCCTGAAAGTGTGGGTGGTTGTATCATGTATGACACAATATAGTGGAGCATCTCAATCAGTGCTCGAACATTTCTGTACAGAATTTTGAACTCAACATCCAAGTGCTCATAGTGTTGACTCTCACACTTGAATAACATCAATGGAAATTAAAATAATTCCTAAGTTTTATGTTTAGAACACTGGCAACACTAAAAAATCTGAAGTCTATGCTTAATACTGGGGTTATGTCTGGTTAGATAGATTTGATCTGAGAAATTGGTATCAGTTGGTGTGACACTATATATTAAGTGCTTAAAGGGAGGTCAAGAGTTGAGTTTTGCCTTGTAACTTTTTTAATTAAATGCCACTTTTAATTAAAGTTAATTGCACAAAAAAGCAGTACCTTTTTAGTTTTGTTGTCACCAATACATCAAAACATTGTGGCCGTGAAACAGTGGGTGTGCTATGAAGATGCCAGTTGATTTCAATTAGATCATGGATTGACACGACTTCATGACACATAATCTGGTGTTACAGTACATTATACGTTGGGACTGTATTTTTCATGTCGCACCATATGACATATCAGTTCACACCATTGTATAGAGACTTCATTTCAGATAAATAACTACACAGAAAATAATCTTTGCATTTTTGCAGTAGTAGGTCTTATCAATGAACAAGAATGTTGCCCTACTCACATAGGATCTAAAAGTGCACTTTGGTGGATGCTATGTTGGTGCTTCTGGTATTTTTGACCATTATGTTTGTTGTTGGTAAATGGCAGCATTTCTGGGAAATGTTGTTTCTCAGTCCCACCCCATCTGGCTTCAAAACCAAAGACCACCCCCATCCATATATTAATTCTGGAATCTCTTCCATTACCACACTCATTCACAGAGCGCTGCACGGCTGTTTTGCAGAGAACAACAGACTGGGAAAAATGGACGGAACTCAAGCTCGCTCCATAGTACCCTCATACCTGGCATGGTCTATTGTCAACACTCTCTGCTGTTGTCTTCCACTTGGAATCGCAGCCATTGTTTTCTCAAGCCGAGTAAGTCACAGTTGTTGGTTTTTGGGTTTGTTTGTTTTTTTCTTTTTTTTAAATTGATTGATGTCATAGCAGAACCAATCACATTTGCTCTTATATCTAATTTTTTTTTTTTTCTGTAATTATTTTTCACTGTAGGTTAGCGATGCCAACTCTGCAGGTGATGTAACCAGGGCACAAGAGTCATCCAGGATGGCAAAGAAGTTGAATATTGCTGCAACAGTCATTGGAGTCATACTGATCATAGTTATTATTGTGCTGCAAGTCACAGCAAAGAACTCTCAACATTAAAGGAAAGCCTGAAATGCGTGACTGAAATTGCTGAAAACAATTTTTGTTGAGGAGAGGAGGCAACGGTAGTGGGAGTTGGCCAAGGAAAAGGAAGACAGCAGAAACTGATCTTTTATACATTTGTGCATCTGTTCTGTTGCATAACTGCTGGAAATATGAACCATCCGATGTTCCCACAATCTGACGTACGATCATGCAGACACAAATGAAAATTTATCACGAATATATCACTCGGGCTCCTGTACTGAAACTGTACTCAGCTAAAATGCAGACCATGTATCAATAAAACATGTATTATCAGAAGCATTTAATATTGCTATTGTTGTTGTTGTTGTTGTTGTTGCTGTACAATTAAAATAATATGCTGTTGTTTTTTTGTGTAGTTGGCTGTATGTTTATGCATTGTGTGTTTTTATATTAATAATTACTCAATGGTCCATGCTCTTATCTGGAAGTATATTTAATGATGCACATTTTACTTTGCTGTTTTTTAACTGAAAATAGTACAGCGCTTAAAACTGATAGAAACGTACTTTAATTAACTGCAAGTGGTCGACTTATTTAAATGCAAAAACGTTAAACAACGCATGAAGCCTTGTTGTCATGGATGGAGCAATTAAGGCTGTCAGCATAGGCATCAGTCAGCAGAAAATTAAAAAAGCACAGTTACCCATATGGATGTCCATTGTCCACTGTTAATTCCTGTGCACTACAATACTGGTAACTGCGATGAGTTTACAATAAACTCAGTAAACATGAGGAAATTGTCAACAATGTCTGTTATACTTACATACATTCATTCTTAAGTGACTTCCAGAGCTTGGGTAATTTCTTTGTCTAAATGTAAGCAATAAAAATAATGACAGTTCAAAAAAAAGGTCTTTAATAAAATGATTAGCAGAGCTGTAATCATGTGTGTAAGGTGTCGTGTGTCTGTGTTGAACGTATTTCCGAAATTCACTCTGCTAAAGAAAGAAAGAAAAGAAAGAAAGAAAGAATGAAAGAAAATCACCAGAATCTATGATCAGTTGTTTTTGTTGTCGCTGGTGGTGGGGTTTTCATTCGTTTGTCTCTTTGTTTCTTTGTTTTCTTTTTTCTTTGTTTTTTTTTTCACTGTTGTGTTCTCATTTTTTTTTTTTTTTTTGCTTGTAAACTCTGTAATTACGGTCTAAACCACGTGTGCATCTGTGCGCTTCATCTGGAAAACAATTTTACCCATAAAGCCCGGTTACTGTCGAGCACACATTGTTACACCGGGGTTTTTTTCTGTGATGGACACATGGATATGTATCATGGATACGCATCCATAGTGTGATGTAGTGCCGACCAGAATGTATGACCGCTGACCCCACCCCTCCGCACCCCGGCCCCACCTCACCCCGGCTTAGTTTGCTCTGCTGGCAGAACACCAAGTGCCTTTGAGTTTGGAACATTCTGGAGGGAGACTTTCTCGTATGAGAGTCTATTCAAGAACCTGTTTTCAATCTCCTTCCCGACTGGCCCCTCAAAAAAAGCTTAACGTGAACGTTATAAACAGGAAACGAGAAAAAGAGGTAGGGCGCTTGATGTATACCATATGGTCCTTCAGGTCTCTCACACAACGCAAGCAGGCTTTTACATTATTACTCCTCTATAAGATATCAAGTCCCAACACTAGAACAAAAAGTTGCAGATATAAATGTTACATATCAACAAATGCTTAGGGTATGATGAGTGTACCAAAACTGTTAAGGAAACTTCATTCTTCAGTTGTGTGACAGAGGGAAAAGAGAAATAGCATTAAGTAATACAAAAAGATTGTTCAGTAAGGGGGATGTTTACTTCAACATTGTGAAACTCAGTAACTCCTCAGAAACTCCTTTTGTGTGCACACTGACTTACATATACTGACTGTCAAAAGCAAGACTAATTGAGATGTGTTGCGTTATGTAACCATGTTACACACTGCGTGAGCAAACACGTTACGATCTAAGTTATGATTAAGTGTCATGGTAAGATTTGAAAAGATATGAATTTTGGCTTCATTGTTAATTGGTGAAAGCAAAAGAAGGCAAATGAACCACTTTTTCCATTGTATCATCATCTTGCATTGGGGGAAGTGCTAAGATGTTTCTCTCTTTGATCATCCCTCTGTCAACCACTAGGTGGAGCTAAAATCCTTTCTTGACCCAGTGTACAGTTAATCTTTCTTCTCAAATATTCAGTCCATGCATACTTGTTGACACATTTGAAAGACTTTTGTGATTTTCATTTACTTTGTTGAAACTGTGGATTCATGCCTTTAAAGACTGAAACATTTGTTAGTGTCCCTCAAGGCAGCTGGTCGTAACAGTCTAAACTAGTCTTGTCTCAACTGTTTTCCAAAAAAAAAAAAAAAAAGTCTTTTGAATTTTCTTGTGAGGAAATATTAAGGGGGTTTTTTTGTGTTAAACGGTTTATGAGTCATTTTTATAATCTCGTAGCTGTATTATTCTTCTAAACAGTTATTTCTGTAACTAAAATGGACTGAGAAAAAAATACAGTGAGAAGTCAGAAAAGCCAGGGAGTAGGGTTAAACAGTTGAAAGATTTCAAGTCCTTTAAAATGAATGATATCCATATTTAAAGGGACAAAGAAATGGCATCACAGGAGGTGTTTGAGTGAGGTCCAATTCATTTTTAATTAGAGCATGTAACATGAAATGGTGTTTTAAATGAGAGTTTAGTGTGTAAAAAAAAAGAAAGAAAAGAAACTGAAAAATGTGTTCAATCAAAACGAAATTCTTCTTAAGCCTTTAATCAATGTACTGTTATGATGTATTTTTTCACACTATACACTAAGTGACTAGCAGCTAGCCAGACAGACAGACACACCAACAGACTGACTGACAAACAGACAGAGATACTGACAGACCAACAGACCGACAGACAGAGAGACTGACAGGCCAACAGACAGGCAGACAGATAGATAGATAGATAGATAGATAGATAGATAGATAGATAGATAGATAACACTATCTATGAAAATGGTAAAAATTAGTGTGCAACTTTATCGTGTGTACAAGTTCAACTTGACCCCAGACACACTACAGCACAAAGGTCATTTACTTTTAGACAACACCACAAAGAGCCCTGCTCACTAACACAAGATGTTTCTCACAATTCTAACCTGTTGGCATATGATAAATATAATTAGAACATTTTCCAAGAAGTACACCTTCGATGTAATTCAGATGAACTCTCTGTTGAGGGGATTAGATGATTAGACTTTACACAAACAACAACATGTTGATAATCTGTGTACTCTCCTTTAATCTTTCAGACTGGTGGGTATTAACCTACTCCAATGCAGCAGCAGGTCCGGTGGAATTTTTTTTTTTTTATGGCACTGTGCAGTTTATAATAATTGAATACAATTTGTATACAAAATGAATAAACCGTTGCCCGCCTTTTCAAACACACTCAAAACAAACTCTTCTTCGGGGAGGAAGTCTTTAAGCAAGCAACTTTCTTGTTTATGTTTACTGTAAATGAGCTTGTGTTTTTACTTCTGTTTTACTCTCTTTTAAGGCTTAGAGTGAGACATCTCTTTCTTTTGTTTCAAGGTAAAATTTCACCTGATCTGTGTTACTCCACAAATAAACTTTTTGTCTTTTGAGCCTTTAATGGCTGGATACCTAAAGATGTAAGACATTGAAATAAAATTCATTCATTCATTCATTCATTCATTCAATGTTGCTGAATATTAATTTCTCTGTAAAACAGACAGCATGATAATATGCTAAAATAATAATGTCTTTTCAAAAGGACAGAGGCTATGGTCCTGCGTGTTGCATTTTGTAAAGCGGTATTCTTTTTCTAGAGTGTCATTGTATTGTGTTTGCAGAATTTGGCTGTGTCTCGGAAGGGGATGAGCAGACTTTGATCAGTATTAGATTGGTGATTTGTTTCATAACATTCTGTTTTATTGCAGACTGTCACTTTGCACAGGCTTCTGTGTCATGAGGATCAGACGCATTCCAGGTGACATCATTTACAGTAGGTACAGTGTCCTGCTGGAACACAGAGGAACACCCCTGCATACATGAACACGTGGTGAGAAACATTACACAAAGGGAATTGTTTTGACCCATTTTTAGTTTAATTATAGCATTTAAAAAAAAAAGCGAAATATTATATCTGCGTTGTTCACAGCACAAAATACATTTCCCTTGAAAATGTATTTGTGTAAGTTTCTATAGTGTTAAAAAAAAGTATAGATAGATAGATAGATAGATAGATAGATAGATAGATAGATAGATAGATAGATAGAGATAGCGATCTTGACATGTATATAAATCTAAGCAGTATATTAACTGGTGCCATTTTAAATGACTGTCTGAAATATACAGATTTGTCAAATCAATATCCAGAAATGAATTTATTTTGCTGTGTTTAAGAGGAAATCTTTTTTCCTTCAGTCCACACATGAGGCAACACAATGTGCAGTGAGGTGCAAATCTTGCTGAACATTTTTTTTTTCTTTTTTGTTGATTCCATGCAAACAATTAAACTGTCTAAATTTTACTCAACGACAATGAACTCGACGAACTGTTATGAAAGTCTCCTGCTTTGATTCAAAGCAAAGCATTTCCTCAGCAATCCAAAAACTATTGCAAGACTACAACAATTTGGTTCATCAGTCTAACCAGAAATTCCACGTGGTCTTTGTTGACACAGTCAGCGTGTACAGGTCAACTCTAGATAAGGACAAGATTCCGATCAAGATTAAGCTATAAAGGCAGAAAAGCAAATGCCTCTGCATGATAACTGACAGGTAAGGGAAGGACTGGTACCAAATTACTTTTCTTACTAAAATTACTTACTACAACTGTCCTGTGATTCAAAATAGTTGGGGGTTTTTGTGCCGTTATGTGTGAGATTAATGAAGAACTCATTGGACCTTCAGGGATTATGTCACAATCAGTGCATATCAATCCCACAGGATTCACTTGGTGGAGTCATCTGATACGTGTCGATAAGTGAAACATTTAATATGTTTTCTCTTCCCACTGAAGGTGAAAGGATGCATCCCAGAGTGTTACTTTTCTGTCTGGTTCCTCTAAGCGCTACAGGTATTTTCTACTCATAGCAAAATGTTTTCTTCTAAAACTGAATGTATGAAATGAATGAGTCTTTGTTATCCTCATGGGTTTTTTTTTCAGCCTACCCAATACCAGAAGACAAAACATGGAACTACACATACCAAAAATCCAATCTGACAGTGGAAAAGATAGAAAAAGTCTTTAAGAATGACAAGTAAGTTGGCATTTAACGTTTAATTGATTAAAACTGATTGAGAGCTCATAGTCATACCCAATGTTGTGAGGTGTGGTCTTAAAGATGCAATTTTTATTTAATCTGTAACTTTCAGTTACACTTGGAGAAACTTAAACTGAGCCCACTGAAACTGTATCTTACAGATACCAGTGGGAGAGCAGGTTCAGGGACAGAGGAGACCTGTACTCATCTGACACGCCTCAGGGTCAAGAGCAAGAGCTTAGTTTGCCCTCCGCACTCGATGAGGACTTCAGCGTTAAACTGAGTGACCTGCTCCAAGAGATTCTACAGAATCTAAACTGAATTTCCAAAACCACCCAGCCAATGCTAAAAACAAACAAACAAACAAACAAACAAACAAACAAAAACAACAATCATACGGTTCCACAAACCAAGAAGACAACAGTAATCCTATCATGTAAGTAAGACGTCTGTAAGGCTCACCACAAATCAGCGTAGGAGGAATTATAAATTGGATTCCAAACCATTATGTGACGGTGTCTGGTGCCTGATGATGTCATTGGCTACAGCTATTATCATTTACCGTCTGCTGTAGACCATAAAATATAATCAGTCGAGCCTAAGGCTTATCTGAGCACAAATGAGCTTAAAATACTGAGTTAGAGATTTGTGGATTTGTGGATTTACTCGAAAATGATTCAAAGTGTGTAAATTCATTCACGTCTATAAAAGATGTCACTAATATCTGTGTTAACATTTCTTTGTCTAAATACATCAGATACTACCCCAGCCTTAATTTCAATTTCTCTAGCACAGATTTTAGTCAGCAATATCTCATAATATTTTCTTTGACCTTGCTTAATTTGAAAAGTTTACTTATGTGTGAGTCTGGTGCCCTCGATGACGTGAATTTTAAAGGAATACCAATTGAGCAACAAATGTATGTTTTGCTGTTCTGTGATTCATATTTTAACTCATCTGTTTCTCCAGTCTGATTCTTTGCTGTTTGTTAAAAACTTAAATAAAACAAAAAAAACCATGAAAGAACCATTTTCTCATATAAGAAAAACATGTTTTATAAAGAATCGTGTCTAGGTAAATGGCATAAACACAGTTATGTTACTGAGTGTGACAAAATAACTCTACGTGCTGTTCTGCACACAGTTTTGGCTTTTCAAATGGTTAGTGCTCTTTTATTTAAAAAAAAAAGAAAAAAGATCAGACTATTTCAAAAATGGTCTAACCCAAGGGTTGTGCTCCAACACATCACAATACTACATGCTAGATACAAAATATATGAAACAAATGAACCCCACAGAACATACAGTCTAATCTTATAGAAAGCCTGTAACATAACATACTGATTCACCTGAAACATGCATTTGATTAACTGGTTCTGACTGGTTGAGGTATATGTTTTGGTCGAGTCAGTGTCTTTGCATGGAGAGATAGCATTCACAGTCTGGTCCTGTACCCTCGCTTTCCAGCAATGCACAGTGCACAGCTGCTGGTTATGCATGACACACTTTCAGTGAAAGGCACGGAGTCCAGTTCCCCCCCAGTAGAGTTTTTTAGCTGCAAACCAGCCTCCCGTTACCACCAGAGCAGTGGCCCCTCCACCGACAACCACTCCCACTGCCACCCGTTTTTTACCGTCCTCCGTTTGCTGGTCATCAGAACCTACAGCAAAAATCAACACTAAAGTCATTACATTACATACCACATATAACTCACACCCAACTCAAACTGTTAATGTGAATGAGAGCTGACAGATTTTGCAAAAGAAAGACAAAAAAAAAAGTCTCACTAACCGTATGCGGATGCTTGCGACTGTTCCAGTGCACCTATTAAATAAGAGACATACTTAAAATTTCTGCAAAGATCTATTCATTTATCTGGCTATTCATTACATTAAAACCAACATTTAGAACCAATAGTAATGATGTTGAGCAAAATAACAAGCACAATATGTATTGTGTTTAATGATTATCTAGCTGAAAGCACTTCATGGAAAGGCATCGATAAAGAAAGTTCCTGGGCGTACCAGTATCTCTTGTGTAGATGGGTCCCACAGAGATTGTGGTGGAGTCCATGGACTCTGTCCCAAAAGGCTCTGGGACGTCCCGCCTCCTTCTGGAATTGCCGCTGCACACCTGAAAGGAGTGCATCACATTTTCCTATTCATCTCTCTACAGCTGGCTACAGAGCAAGAGGAAAATCAACAAACAGTCATGTGCACCATTCGTCACATCAGTTACAGATAAATATTTGTAGCTAACCGAACTATTGTTATGCCAAGTTTGCGCTGTTTATCCCTATCTGGTTGAAATGGGTTATTGTGCACACTATCAGTTATCAAGGAAATGCCACATTTATCAGAGCACCACCCATAAACACTGACACTGTTCTTCAACTCTTCTCAGTAAACTGTATGTTTATTTATAAAACTGCATTTTATTTCAGTACAGTCATACCAGGGCTTATCTGCATGACTGTGCTCCAAAAGTTTCCTTTTGGAGATTTTGTTCATGCAGCCTCATATGAGTTTGTGTTTTTCTGACAAACAACATGGTATGATGAAGTTTGTGTTCATAAACCCCCCAGAGGTTGTGTTCATAAGCAGCCCCCCCCCCTCCCCTCCCCTCCAGAGGTTGTGCTTTAGAGTTT
Organism: Chanos chanos; assembly: GCF_902362185.1. Classification (NCBI taxonomy): domain Eukaryota; kingdom Metazoa; phylum Chordata; class Actinopteri; order Gonorynchiformes; family Chanidae; genus Chanos; species Chanos chanos. The sequence goes on from NC_044509.1 coordinate 7,050,828, forward strand.
ATTTAGAGCAAAGAAGAATAAAAGCGAAGGGATGCAGATGGGCACTAACATTTAGAAGTTCCTGACATTTGTTGGGTTCACAAAGCCTCACAATGCAGTGCAGGTAGATGGTGGACTTCTGTTGCTGATAGTGTTCCATGAAGCGAAACGTTTCGAAAAAGAACCGCGATTTCATGTCTATGCCGTTTTGCATCACGGTGGTCCTCGAATCGACGTTGCACCTACGCAGGGAATTTTAACAACCGCTAACAATCGTACGCCGTTCATTCAACCGACACAATGACAGTCTAGTCTGTATAGATTTATGAATAAATACATAAATAAAATAAAATTTTAAAAAAGAGCAGGACCGGGAGCTGAAAAGAAATGATTGAACTGAGACATTGAAATGGACACATACCCGATGAAGAAATCGTGCTGCTCGCCGCCTGATGCGTTGTACGGTGACGGGGTGGCAAAACAATGATCGAGAAGCACATGAAAACTGAGGGGGGGGGGGGGGGGGGGGGGGGGCAGAGTACCGTTTACGTTAAACAGTGGTATCAAACTCCAAATCGATTCACAACTTCAGACGACACAACTTCAGTCTTATCGATCATGTATCATTCTGAAAGCACGTAATATACATGTACTACAGCCCGGATACTGTGATTCTTACGTTCCAGTGAGGTTTGTGGCCTTTACTTCCACATACACATTAGTGCGCAGAGAAAGACCTGCATCAGGGACAATCAGAGGATGACCATAGTCTGTGTCCTTGGGAAGAACAGTAGATAAGACAAATCATGCATTATCTCAAGGTTCTCTGACTTACTGCAATCTACTGCAGAGCAACCTGTTAACACAAAACATCATCAGAACATGACTGTTTATCACAGACATTAAACATTTTGCTCCTTTGCTATAGTTCAACAGGTGAATTATATTTGAAAACAGACATTCATTTTCAGATATAATGTTCAATTATGTATCGCAGAGGAATGACACAACACCATTTGCAAAACTCACATTGTAAACATTCATGCTAAGGGTGTTGATAAAAGTTCCGTTATTCCCATTTGTCGCCACAGAGACGGAAGACCTGAGAGAGCGACAGACAGAAATAAACAGGGAAGAGAGGCCAAACAGACCGATACTACAATTGATCATGGTCACCACAAAGGTCAAGTTTAGATTTAGCAGATGGAGAAAGAGAGAGAGTTCGATACGCAGGGGACTTACGCCACTATTTGGGTGTTGTTGATGAAATACTCCAGAGGATAGCGACAGGAGAAGTGGTAATACAGGTCTGTGGAGTAGCTAATGACTCCCCCAGAGGACCGAGGGGTGTCTATGAATCCGGTGACTATGACCCACTGGATGCTGGAAAACGAGCTGAAAACGTCTGACACTGGTGCTTCATCCACAATCTACTCATCAAAATAAAACAGCACAAAACAGTTGTCATATGCCGGCTGGAGTTTGATCGATTCTATCTGGTACGAAATAGAATGTTGGATTCTGTTAGCTATGGTAACAGAATCCAACATTCTATTTTTCAGCATTCTGATAATCCATCCTATAATCCGACATTCTGAGTTTACCAAGTGCTAATTCTCACATTAGGCGGGGTAAACTCAGGAATTATCTGGCGTTATCGCAAAATCGTTGTTTCCGTATATCACTGTTAACCTGCATTGACTGTCGGCAGGGGTTCTCTTGGCTGCTATTGACGGGCAGTTGGTATCTGACAACAGGCGGGTTCACGCTGGTGTCCACAGTACCCAGACACAAGCTGTTGTTGTGCTGGCCGTTCATGGCCAGACTGCTGGAGTTAAAACCGGCCCACTGAGCAGTACACAGGTTCACTTCCAGGGTTATCACATTAGGACCGCAATCCACAGTCATATCGCTGTTGTCTGTGTGCGCAGAGGAGGAGAACACAAAGTCAAAGAGGAGAAAAATTACCATCGTGTATCAGAGGTCTGACAGACAGACTCACCAGGAATTCTGTTATAAATAGAAGAACAGTTGTATTGAGTGCAGTGTCCGGGTTGTAGAGTAATAGCAGTCAGGATGAAGAGGAGATAAAGCCTCATTTTCAGTGACTAGAAGGGAAGGAAAAAGAGGAAGAAAAAAAAAAAGGTTGTGCTTCCAGAGGTTTGCAGGACATGAAAAACATTCCTTCATAAACACGGTGCCGTCAAAATGACACACAGACAAGAAGCGACTGTAAAATACAGAAATATTGGGACGCATTAATTAAACCACTCAAAATACTAAGCTTACCTTTGGAGCCGCTCTGTTGTGAATATGTGACAGAGACAGGTGACGGTGATTTATATAGCCCAAGAGTGAACACTGAACTTAATATTGTATATTAAATCTCTTCCACTCATGACATATAATGTGTCATATTACCCTGCTTCATACAGAGAGAATAGGAGTTAACCTGAACAAACATAAGCTTTGCCTGCAGATATTCAGATTCTGGCATTTAGAATAATAAGCAGGTAAATCATGTTACATAATAACTTCTCTGAATAGCATAAGAGGGGATGAGTAGGTAGTGCAGTGAGAGTAGAGCATCTGTTTTGATGAAAACACCATAAACTAAAGTGTAGCGCTAGTACTTTTATAATGTTTCCTAGGAAAGTAACATAGCTACAGCAAAGAAGAGATAAAAGGGGTGACATTATGCTATATGTGTGTACTACTTGTATATATACATATATGTGTGTGTGGATAGACAGACAGACAGACAGACAGACACAGTTTTAAATGGCATTATGTCACATTCCTTTTATCCACAGTCTAGATAGAGACAGATTGCCACATACATGTATATCATTTTTTATATGTTGTTAAATATTTAATAAGGACAAGCAAAGAGGCTCCAAAAGACATTGTACTGTTGTAATTCACTTGTCATCTCATTGGATGTTTTGAAAGATAAAATGTGTTAAAGAGGCAAACGCCACTTGGCTCTGAAGGTCCTCGCGATCAACAGCCTTTCCATTTTGCTAAAAAAAAAAAGAAAAGAAAAAAAAAAGAACAAAAGGACTGTAAGAGACAAAAGCAGGTGTGTAAAGGGCAAACTCTTCTCTTGGGAAAAGAGCAGGAGACAGTAAATGGAGAGTTAAGTGACAGAATGTACCCCAAGGTCCAGAAGCAAGGCTGTTAAATTATCCCACTGTAAGACAGCACCACATGTTAGCCCTTAGTTCATTGTGTACTGCTGGCCAAGTCTGTACTCTTGGTGACTCCTTGACTCAGGCCCGTTAGGAACTTTTGACCCCTCTTCTGCCGAAAACAGGTCTCAGATTACTGAACCCAGCCATTCAACCACAGCAGCAGAGGCACAAGCGTTAACACGTATTTGGATTTTATCCTCGAAATATTAGAATTCTCCATTTTGTCTCCTGCATAATAGATATGACTGTCCCATAGTTGCTGTCTTTACCTTTGGAACGGCTATAGCTGCAGACATTCAACGTCTAAGAACGTCAAGTCAAATCATATCGTATCTTCAGTGAGCAAGTACAACATTTTTAACAAACATAACTGTGCATGTCTGACCAATGTTTAACTGGTAAATTCAGAGACTTTGTCAGCGTGCCATTTGATAACTTTTTTTTTTGGCAGGGAGGGAGGTTGGGGTTGCTTTTTCTATCTTAAATGACAAGAAAGTGAGTGAGCCTCTATGTTCACTGGTGCAGTGCTGAGGGGGTCGTTTTATGAGGGCCTTAACAAATGCCACAGCAACATTTAAAAAAAAAAAGTCATTTTAAGTCACTCTGGGCAGAGATATGATAGGAGAGCATAAGCAGTTTGCTGATCTTTGCTTAACATCAAATGAAATAAAGTCAGTTTGGAACAGTGTTTGAGATCTAGTTCCTGGGCTATGTAGCCCTGTGTGAACACATTCCATGCAATTGTTTCATCTAGCTAAAACGAGATCATGTGCGTCAGAGCAAAGCATTTGACAAATGCTTTTCTATGGCTGAATTAGAAAACAGTGCTTTAAAGTAACAAAAAACTGTTAAAAAGCACTGGAGTGATCTCGTGCAATATGTTTGCACCAAAATCAATAGCAATCTAAGAGGCAGGGGCCAGACAGACGCCAGTAACCATGTTTATTTCAACTGCTTGAATTCCTGTGTGTAAACAATTTTTTCAAATTAACGTAAAGTGTACTGCACACACAAATACCATCAACCAGGAAACATCCCTACATATGTATGCACTTTGCTGCCATCACCTGGCAGACAAGAAACTCCATTTCTACAGCTCTGATGCCAAGTGTGGAGGATTACCAGGGGTCTGGTCCCCCATCCAAAAGGAAACTGTCCATCCCATTGAAGCTTAGGAATCCCAATTAATTTTAAAGTGGATGAACATTTTGGGATTAAGACACAGTAAGTTCTGTGACCAGAAGATCAACTAGCCAGACTGAGGCAAGCTATGAGAACATGGAGACTTTAAAAAGGGTTTTTATTTAGATCATTTTTTCCAGTTTACATTTAAATATTTGACAAACAATAAAATAGTTTCACGTTTTAAAAAAACACCTCGGCAGCAAGGCCAGCCACAAGGATTTCATAAATAAGTTGCATCGCATTTAAACCGTTTAGATCACCATCCCAAAAGTGCAAAACACACACCCGCATGGTAACAATGAAATAATTTATCCGTCAGAACAGAGAAAGATTCTTCAAGAACGGGTTTTGCTGACCCAGTGGTATTTGTCAATACGAGGTCCAGAGAAAGCATAGGAAGGCCTGTAGTTTTTAAAGCTCTTGTGAGGGGGATACTGGCCACCGGATGAAACGTGCTGATAGCCATCTCCCACATAAGGCTTTCTCTTCGAGTACGGAGCCCAAGTCTGCATGGTCGTGGGCGGACCAAACTCGCTGAACTACAAGACAAGCAAAAGAGTCATACGATTATGTATCTACAAATGGATCCTCAAGTCTTGCATCTGTGAGAAACATTCCCCTGCTTAAAAAGAGAGAGAGGACCTCAATGACAAAATGTCCATTTGTTCATAAAAATAAGCCAGTTTACACTATGCTAGACACAGTATGAATCGGGAAATATCTGGGGAGCATTTGACCATGCCATTTCAGGACATTCAGGATGTTCTGTTCCAGAGGGAACTAGTAGTATCAGGTCCTTCAGCTGTACCAACCTGGTAAACACTGTTTGGATTGCTGACAGTGGGGATGGACTTGGGCTCTGGAGCAGAGAGGTTACTGCTATTACTGCTGCTTATGCTGGTGTTGCCGGCTTCCTCGTCCGAGGACGTTCCGGAATGATAGTCGGAGGATGCTCTCTCTACCGCGTTATTTATCCTGCGAGAGAATTCCCTATCGCCTTTCTGACCTTCCAGCTGAGTTATGCAAAACGGAGTTGACTTCTCACCATATCTGTTCGGGGTGGGGGGACAGACACAGAATTTGTCCGCATTGATAGGCTTATTACTACTGCAAAACTTCAGAAGTGTGCAAGTCAATAACGTTGTCTTACCGGCACGATACCTCCCCTGGGTCTACCCAGATGGTCATCTCTTTTGGTAAACCTAAGTCATCATAGTCAATGTCACTCTGCCTGCAAGCCTGTTCAAGGACTGGATCCCTCACCTGAGCCTTATTCATCCGCAAACAACTGAACAAGCCAAGGAAAGGAGTCAGATATTAAGGGGGGTGGGGGACATAAAAACACAAATTTCTTCACATCTTTACTGAGCAACGTGTTCCATGTTGGAGAGCTTACCGAAAAGCTTGTCCTTTGGATGGATTGTCTGGGTACCAATGGTTTTTGTAGTTTTCAAAGAGAACTGAAGTAAGGGCTACTGCAAATTTCTCTCTTTGAGCTCTGTCCAGTTTGCCATGTTTCTTTGCTAGTCGAGCCACAAAGAAAACAGTTGCTGCAATTTCTTCTTTCATGTTGAGTTCAAGGTTTCAAAAGTCAGCGAGTCGATTACAAACTGCAGCTCAAATTGTGTTCTCTAAAAATCTGGCAATAAAATACAATTTTTAAAAAAATTCATAAAGACATCCTTAATACGCAAACCAATTTGCTCTAAAAAAAAAAAAAAATCCAGTTAGTAGGTCATTTGTTATGGACTATCTTATTGCTTTGACACAGAGTTACAGAATTTATCCTAAGCCAGACAACCATACTAATTCAAGTTAAGAGAAACCTTTCCTGATGAAAAGAAACACAGCAATGCACGCTATTTAAGTGATTTCAAGCCACGCTAATAAGTGATTGGATGGGCAGGTGTTTCAAATTGCCATCAGCAGAGGAGCTTAGTACAATTTATTCTCTTGTTCTTAAATTCAATCTAAACATCTATATATTTTGCAACATTTAGGTATGAAAATTACTGTAGTGATTTGTTAGTCCTGAAAGCATTAGCATGTGGTTATGCAAACGGTGAGACAGTAAACTGGTTGGAATCTTTAAATGTCATACTTATCAATAGCCACTAGAGGGCACCAAAGTAGACCTTGTGTCTTCTTGCTTCATACCGTACTGACCCGTGCACAGGTTTTGTGCGGTTTGTTGTAAATTTGCTACATTGTCACAAGATGCTGCTCTTGGGATGATTACTGGTCATAATGGGGATCAAAATGATAATAACTGTCATGACGTAACTGAGACAGAAACACAATGTTGCCTGCACAAACTTTAAGCGTGTGTTTGGAGAAACAAATGAACAGTCACCTGGTGAAACTACACACAGTTTGTGTTTTCCTCTTCGGGCAAGTCTAGGCACGTCTTCAGAGGGGGCAAGAGGCTTTGAGTAAATGGTTTCTCTGGTAACCGCTGTCCAGCGAAGTTCTTGTCCACCATCAAAACTACATGGAACACGCAGGTCAATCAACAGTACAAGAACACAATGCTTCTTAAGGAGATGTTGACACTGATAGTGTTTCTAAGGAGTTTGTTTGATGTCTCTGTGGGCCTCCTATTTTTTATTGTCTCTTTGTGCTGAGGAACAAACGTAAATAATCAGCTGCGGTCACCTTGGTCCTCAGGTTGCATGATGAGTCATGATGACAGAGGTAAGGTGGATGCTGTCCTCAGATCAGTTAGTGACTAGCAAGGAAAGCAACGAGAAGGGTTTTTTTTTTTTTTTTTAAGTAACAGACAAGATTTTCAATTCGCTGAAACATAACATAATAGAAAAAGGCGTACCAAGACCTTACTAATAAAAGTTGTTTATTATGTAAAACACTGCATGTATCAAATAAAAAAACATTAACAGCAAAGCGTGTATTAAAGTGAACAACGTATTAGTAAAGTATATTGTTTAATTGGCATTATCTTGTGCTTCTTCGACTGTTTTTAATGTCTGAAAGACAGCGTCTCATCTTCAGAAAATATGAACTGAATATATGAAAATATTTGACAGTTAAATGACCATTTTCCAACATGTTTGTAGTAAGTTAAAGAAGAAAGGGGAGACAGCGCTTGATTCATTTTCTCTTCTCAGGTGAACTATCTTGTCCACAACGTCCCATCTGTTGAATTGGTATGACTAACGCAACCCTGTCAGGACGATAAACAGCGCCAACAACGCGTCTAAGTAGCGCGTTCATTCCTAAATTCCCGCTGCTCTATGGCTCCCGCCTCAACAGGCGCTGAATTTGAACGTCTGTTGGTACTTGACTGCTATAAAGACCGCTGGCGTGTGGTGGAATTTAAGGCAGAAGCACTCCGACCACCACCGGAGAAGCTCAACATAGAAGACTGATCATTTTTTGTAAGTATTCTCTTCACTTTATTCTGTCGGATTCCTCTATCTAAGCATTTGGCCTATGTAAAAGCAGGCAAAGAGTCAGTCCATGTGATGTCCGTTCTTCGCCTTTTGAAATATTTCTTGCAATAGTTGGAGGTAATAATGTAGTGTACAGCGTACTCTAAACTCTTGTAACTTGAATTTGATCTGTTTCGTCAAGTGAAGACTACCTCTGTTTTACGTTGGACAGTTCTGCACGCAGGTTTTACCACACCTGGTGATGTGACGTCAGTGAAACCGTGACAACGAATTATAGGCTACCAATACACTAAACTTTAAGGAGAGGGACTTAAGTTAGATTCCATCAGACAGGACCATGACTGATACGAGAAAAACAAAAAAAGGGGGGCAAGTGCACCTCTTTTTTTTCTCTGTTCAGCTGAGAAGGGTATACTATTGAGTCTGGGTATGTGTCCTATTCTATATTGCTTTCCTTATTTACGTATGTATGTATTAAAGAGCATATGTATAATGTGGAGCAACCACGCTTTATTTAACATTTATTGCAAGTTTTCTTTTTAATTCTGTGTGATGCACAGTAATCATCTAAGACTTTTCTTTAATATGTTTTTCCTTTTGGGGTTGGTTTGTAGGCAGTGTTGTTAGTTGATTGTTTTATACAAACTGCAATCACTAACCATACTGCCAACACAACGGCCTACAAGCAAACACATACCATTTACGTGTTGAACCTCGTGTGTTTATACTGTGCAGTAGAGTCAATGGGCAACAAAACTTGCTCCATCAGTAAACGGCGTGTGCAGTCTGACGTGAAACGAAGCGTTGAAGATTTGTAAATGACTGGCGTGAATTGGAAGCAGTAACCAATAATACCTACATTAAAGTAACCTTTTTAGAGGGACAATTAAGCATCCTGTGATGACATCTGAAGAAGAACTTTTTCACGCCGTTGGTCCTCAGGCAGTGTAGTTAGCTGATTACGATGCTAAGTAATCACTAACCTCACGGCCAGGTGAACAACAGGCCTACAACTGTCGACAACGGTCGTCCTGAAGCCTTTCTGTTCTGATGGTAAAACTGTTTTTAAACTATATCCACTCTGCAAATAAAAGTGTTTAATTTAAATGGCATGCGTTTTGCTTTCAGAATTCATTGATTACGCTTATTTCCATCCCACCTAAATCCTTCCTGAAAAACGATTTTAGAAAATAATTAGGCTATAAATTAGCCTATAAATATTCAGTGTGACCCGTGAACTTGAACGCTGACTTCAGAGAGATAGTCTTTTTAGATGTTAAATCCACAACTCATTCGTTACATTTCTAAGAGTATTTAGTTCATTACGTGAAGACAACAAAGTATATGGGAAGAGGGAAATGACTTAAACTTCTTTTATAGACCTACAAAGCCCTAAATATCTTTGTGGCTCCGCATTTTGTGGTCTGATGAACGTGAACTGCCCACTGACTAGATTCTTTTATTCATTAGAACGATGAAAAGGGAATATGTGATCTATATGTTTGATTATTTGAATAATCTTTGACAAAATGGGCTTGACTATAGATATGTTTATAACTCGTAATTATGATGATGTGAACCCGGAGAGGTGGAGCTTGGACTTTACAAACTCCAATTTCTCTCTCTCTCTCTCTTTCTCTCACTCCCTCTCCCTCTCTGGGTGCACCATAATTAGGTCATTAGGAAAAATATATATATAGAACAGTATACTGAGGTAAAAGTCGTCCCTGCAATCAGTCTTCAGTTACATTTTTAAATGATAATTTCAGTACTTCAATCAGTTCTGTGAGTTGGTAGCCTCACCTCAGTTTTTATTTCCGGGACATGTCACAAGCGTCCTTTCTCCATGGCAACAGGATCCGACTCATCCAACTAGCCCCTTGGAGAGGACTATATTGGAAAATGACTGAAAATCCCGATGAAAAGTTTTTCGATGAACTTGCAGAACTTGAGAAATTATACACCGTATTCGGTGGGTCAGCGCAAGAGGATGTTGCATGCGCCAAAGTTTTCTGGAATTCCCTCTCCCTGCAACCACCTTTAGAATCCCGCCTGGTCTCTGCAGATATAAAACAGCGTTTGAGAATAGCTAAACCTCCGCAGTGTAAGTGAAAGTCTTGGCAGATTAGATTATTAGGGTATTAGATTATTCTTGTGTTTACTGGTCGTACCTCTTGAAATAAAAAGAGCTATGAAGGAAGAGAGCTTATTAGCATATATTCTTATGCACAGGAGTTGTAGCTGTCTGAATGCATACTACTCGGTGATGTGTTTAGTTCAGAGTTGATGTAGAATACACAAACTCAAAGACAAGAATGTCTCTTTAGAAAAAAAAGAACTGTTTTAAGTTTAAAGAGTATATAAGATATGGAGTATATAATATGATTCTCGTATAGACTATGGAAACGTATCAACGTACATGAACAGAGAAAGCGACTAAAAGAAATAGGTACGGTTTGGATGGTTGTCCATCAGGGACCTCGAAATGCTTATACGCAGGCATATACAAAATCTGTTAGGCTTCTTCCTCTTTTGAGAGCTAACGTTATGCAAACACTTTAATCCAGAATTAGGAAGTCAGTGTAGGAATTGTCCAGTCACAGTGGTGAACAGTACATCTGAGCCACCTCCGCTCATGTGAAAAGATCAGAGTTAGCATTTGGTGTGTGTATTCCCTGCGCTTCCGGGTCTCACATGATTTAGTGTAAAACCTCTGGCAACAGACTGTAAGCTCCTGGCAATAGACGCCCCTCTGTTACTGATCCGCAGATAAGGGACTCCATTATTTATCTTGTTAAAAGAATTTTAACAGTTGTTCACTGAAAGTGTTGGAGTTCGTTTTAAAGAGCAGTGTTTTTAGGTGGTCTTGCTGTCCAAACGCTGATAGGCTGTACACTGTATCACGAATAAGGGAGTTAAAGTGCAAAATGGTGTATTGAAATTAGTCGTTTGGAAATAAGCAATCAGTATCTTTTCAGTGTTTCGTATTGCGCTTTATATTCCATTGCACACTGTAGAACACAACTGGATGTGTTACATGCCTATTTTAAAAACTCAAACTTCTTTTTCATTACAATAATTGAATTGATGGCTCAGTTACCAACATTTCAGAATTCATAATAGATTTTCATTTAAAACAGTTTATTACAGATTCAACTTACCCCATCATTACTTTTTAAGGTGAACCCATGCTTGACACCATGCATTTCCTCTCTTCTAGCCAGTAATACTGCTCAAAAGAACACTGAATCATGTCAGAGTAAGTACATTAAGTCATCATACATCAATGTAAGGCTATATTAAGACCTATGGATGGCTTTTGTCCTTGTAACAGAACATTTCAATGCTTGTTTGGGCCCTAGGAAATGATGAGTTCCTACAGGATCTTCACCTGAAGCAGAAACAGGAAGAAAGGCAGCGATATACAGAAATGGTGAGGACTGTATCGTAACAGGGTGGTGCAGTGGGTAGCGCTGTTGCCTCACAGCAAGAAGGTCTCGGGTTTGATTCCCAGCTGGGCGGCCAGGGTCCTTACTGTGTGGAGTTTGCATGTTCTCCCCGTGTCTGTGTGGGTTTCCTCTGGGAGGTCTGGTTTTCTCCCACAGTTCAAAGGTTAGGTGAACTGGAGACACCTTAGGTGTGAATGTGTTTGTCTGTGTGTCTGCCCTACGATGGACTGGCGACCTGTCCAGGGTGTTTCCCCGCCTTTCGCCCTATGTGCGCTGGGATACGCTCCAGCACCCCCCGCGACCCTAATCAGGATAAGCGGTTTAGATAATGAGTGAGTGAGAGAGTGTATTGTAACACTGTATTCATCTGATCATCAACAAGTACGTGTGCGTAATGTTCATATCAATAATTTCGTATTCTAAGTAGCATCCACATATGTTCACACATGTATGAATGATCTTTTTGTCCTTTCACTTCATGGCCCAAAATAGAGCCTTCAACACCACACAATTTCCTAAATTGACCAAAAAAAAAAGATATTGATGTTGTGATTTCCCTTACTCTCACAATGAAGACCAGTTCAATTCTCTCTAACCCTGCCCCTTGATGGATGTTGATGCTCTTTTCTGCAGTAGCTGAGTTGTATTTGACTTCTTGTTCAGCATCAGCATACTGTCTTAAGAGAGTCATATGTTACTCTTCATCATTCTGCTCATCCGTCCTTTCCCAGAGAGACAGACTCAGAGGCTTGATACTTCAATACTGAGGCACCCTCTTTACCTGAGGTCTTTAACACGTAGTATCAGAGTTGCATCGAAAACACAAAGTTATTTACTTATTCTAATTGCACAGCTATTGTTGTTCACCATCTGGGTAAAACTCTATTTTTTTTTTCTCTTCCAAAATCCTCATATCTATTATTATCTTAAAAGGTCAACGTTTCACAGACGGACTGGATGCACAAAGCGTGAAACTTGCATGTTAATGCTGTTAAGCTAGATCATTGTTTACATTATGTCCTCTGTAACACTATTCTAGAAGCAGTGACTGGTGATTACATTAGATGTCATTATTGTGTATGGAACGTGTAAGTATAATGTCATTTGCAGAGTTTTGCTACGGCTCTAATCAAGTCTTCTGCTCTTTTCTGTAACATAACACTGTAGCACTAAGAGCTGGTCGGTGCCAGACAAGTTAGCTATTATGGACCTGAGATGAAAGATGACTAAAGATCATGAGGTTTGCAGAATGTGGATCTGGCAAGCAGGATGTAGACACGCTTTAGCACACTACTCCTCGTGCTGCATTAGCAAAAATGAATTACCCAGAAGCATTGCCGCAGATTTAAGACTACAACATGTTAAAAAAAAACCCAAAAAAACACACACACGAAGAGACAGAGAAACCTGTTACAGTCTAAATCTGCATTTCACATCCCACAGTTTGAGACCTCGCTGTCTTTATCGCTGAGATCTTTAAATAAAAGACAGGCACAAGTGGAGACTTATCCTTTGAGGAACAAAAGAATTGGTCTCCACCAGATGACACCTGCTTTTTCACTTATCTTCCTTGTGTACCGTTTCCCAGGTCAATAAAATTGATTTAGTGTGGCTAGCAGTATTCAGATGATGCTGTCACTTCAAATGAACCACCATAATGTCACTTAGACTTTACTACACCTGAACTGTTGGTCTTTTTCTTGAGAAAAGCTATTACAACAATTGCCCAAGTTTTTGTGCACCTGATGCTTTCAGCCACAGCTGAGCCGATAAAACGAGTCTCAAAAAATTGATTTAGTGGGTCTGTCACCCTTCAACTTGTGTAAATTCCCCCATCACCAAGCGTGGAGTAGCCAATCCTTTAATGCTTTACCCAAGGCAAAGCTAATATCCTCAGCAAAAAGGCCCACTTAGGTCTTGTGCCTCTGTGGTGATGAATGTGTCTGCAAAGCCTCTCTCTCTCTCTCTCTGCTGCTCCATCCCACTAACCACATCCACTAATCGGATTAGCGGGGAAGGCCTGTGTACTCACAGATCAATTCATCTGAGAGAAGTTATGAGATTTAAAGAAGCATTGATTTATCCCTGTGGGGGCTACAGCTGGGCCAGGAGAAACCCCCTCATCATTTCATTTGAACCATCATGCAGCTCACACTCCGGAGTGCTTATGGTTTTCTTTGTGGTCTTTTATTCAGTTGATTTTAAGCTGAATGAGGGAAATACACCACAAACACATCTCTTACAGGATCTTACAGGAAACATATCTTCGTACATTCAGTATCCTTCGTATTAAGAGGGTGTGAGTAGGTCATTTATTCCACTCAACGTTTTCCAGCAGGGTAAGAGGAGCAGCTATCCTCATCCACAAAGATGTTACTTTTGAACAAACAAACCCTATTTCAGATCTCATTGCTTGTAACATTGTTGTCTCAGTAGGCTGCAAAACAGCCTGGTGGTTGTGGCATGTGTACAAGCTCTAACCTGGGATGGTGATAAATTCAATTCCAGGTTTTTGTCCATCCTCCCCAATATTAATAATCACCACATAGTCATAGTAGATTTCAACTTGGTGCAAAACAAAAAAAAAAATTGACAAGTCATCCATAAAAAGGTTCACTCCATCAAAATACTTGAATCCTGTGCAAACCAGTTGGGCCTCTCAGACCCCCTAGGATCTCAGGGTACTACAGTATAGTTACTTCAGACCATGTCCCCACTTCTGTGGACATTAGGTTCCCCCAAGGTAGGACACCTTGTAAACAATGGAGATTCAACTCACATTTGCTGTGTGACAACAAGTGTAAAGATTTTTTTGCATCAAAGATTTTTTTTTTTTTTCTGAAACCAGTGACACTCCTGGCATCTGCGGTGGTAGTCTGTGGGAGACTTTCAAAATCTGTCTAAGAGGGCAGGTCGTCTTGTTTGTCTTCCAGTTGAAGAACTGGTCCAGGTTCACAGAAATATCACATGAACTTCTTCAACTAGATCAAACACTGTCCAGTATTCAACTGCCCCCTTCCTTGCCTTCAACACCTCCAGTTCCTCTTTGAATGTGAACTGCTGTCAGACAGTAAAGTTGAGAAGTTATTGGTACATACCAAGCAGCACTGCTTTGAACCAGAGAACAAAGCAGGTCCAATTCCTGGCCCACCCAGCCGGTCAGTACCTCCAGTTTGATCCCCTGAATCCAATTGCCCGCAGGCATTATCGTCTCAGACCCAATCGAACTAAATAGGATCTTCCCAAATCACTATTCCAAACTTTATTCCTCAGGTTACTCTCCACACAACTGAAATGGTCCCAACCCTCTGGACCACCTAATATATCCCAAAATGGATGATGAGCTTGCCAACAACTTGGATGAACCCGTATCCGTTTTAGAAGTGCAAGAGGCACTTAAATCTCTGCAGGGAGGCAAATCGGACCCGACAGCTTCACTACGGAGTTCTCCACTTCTCCGGACCCAGTCCTACAAAAAGTGCATAATGACACTTTTCTAAAGGGCCATCTGCCACCAACCATGTCTGATTCATCAATCAGATTTTTATTTAAAATTGCAGTAGCTATAGGATGTTCTCCCTTGTAAATGTTCACTTTAAAATCCGAGCCAAAGTCCTGTACCATCATTTTCAACAGGTGCTGACTACTTTAATCTTTCCAGACCAAACAGGGTTCAGGAAGGCGGTTCTTCTGCCCTCTGCCAACACCAAGAGGCTACTTAACATTCCCTCCTCCCCTAGGTTCATCTTTCCTGAAGTTGTGGCATCTGTAGATGCTGAAAAGACATTCGACGGTGTAAAATGGGAGTATCTGTTCTGTGCATTAGAAAAATTTAGCTTCAGCTAAACTTTTTTTAGCTTTAGCTTCCGCTAAAGAATAAGATTATGCACATCTTACTGATGCCAAACTGGTAAAGATATACCCAGAAAGAGGCAGCACCTGTAACAGGTGGAAACAAGCTACAACTGACCTTGTTTTGGTTCTGCCCGAGATTACGAGAATGCTGATCTTAAGTATTTTTTAAATACTCAGAAATGTCCTTAACACTACCATGAACCCTAACCTTCTTACCGTCCTATTCGGGATGTGAGTCCAGTTTACCCCCAGCCTTACAGTATACTGTTGCCTTCACCACCTTACCAACCAGATATCTCAGTATCCTGAAATGAAAACACGCCCCTCCACCCGCACACAGCAGGTGGATCCAAGAGATGTTTCGGTGCAGAAAACTTGAAAAGACTAGATTCTTCCCGAAGGGATCCCTTAAAACCTTCCACTAAACATGGAAACCCTCTTTACGTTATGTTGACACCCTTCCTGTACTGCCCAAAAACAACTAAACCAGTCAAACAGAGCGAGTCAAACTGTTGCTGGTCATTATACATTCTAAGCCCTGAATAGAATATCATTGTTAATGGATATAGGTATAGATATTTAAAATTTCACTATTTTATCTTGTTTTATTTTATTTTATTTTATTCTCCTTTCTCCCACCCCTGCACATAGTGCGAGGGTGTGTGGTCCATGGCGTATAGGGGTGGGATGGGGGGGTGGGGGAAGGATGGGGGTTGGGGTATCAGGCAATGGGTCATGTTTTTGGAGGTGGGTGGGGTGGGTGGAAAATAATGGTACAGACCAACATCACCACTATGTCTGTTAACTGTCACATCTGGTAGTTGAAATCTTACCTGGGTTTTGACCCTTAACCACACCGGTGTTATAACTGTGACACGATTACTCCTTCAGTTCAATTCTCTCTACAAACAGGGCAGTCATTCACCTGCCCATCATTTCTGTTGGCATGTAGAGCAGATGTGTCAGAGTAAGCAGGCTGTGGCTTTTTTTTTTTTGGGCAGATTCATGTCTTCACTACATCTCTTTTGCTTTTCCCATTGAGAGTAATCAGCCTGGAAACCCTCCCTCCCCAATGGATTGGCCTCTTGAGAATGGATCCATTTGATGAGATTCCTCTTAACTAATTAATGTTAACTTCCTTCCCAAGTCTGCTGAGTCAGGCAAGCTGAGGAGAAAAGACTTTTTTTTTTTTTTTTTTTTTATAAAAATCACATTTTGATATCAGAAGTAGGTCTGGTCCAAAAGATGCTGTTCTACACAGTTCTGTAATTGCAGTGTAGATTTAAGCTTATTAGTGCAAAGAATCTAATGTACTTTGCTGCAGTGCTGTTGTTCTCCATGGTTTTTACAGATACAGTGGTTAACAAAGAGAAGATTTATTTCTCTAGCATGCTGAACATTGTTTGATTGAACTTTATGAGCATTTTCAGCGAACACAGTATGAGAAATGATTATATTTGATGACGGTAATCAGAGAAGACAACATAACATTATTGTAACTGATTAACCTGCTGTAAAATGACATGTGCTTGATAAATGGCTACATCAACCATGTTCATAATGAATTTAATCAAATGATATTAAACGCAGGCAGCTATGCTTCCAGATTCCCTGAGTGCTAAATCAAAGTTATGAGGCTTGCTTAGTGATTGCAGTTGTTAGGCAGCTGCTACCCTCACAGCAATGCAGTCACACTGAACAAAGCTGACTGTTCCTTGCTTCAATTTGTACAGATTCATATATATTATGCAAGATTTTTTTCCATCATTCATATCGTTCTAATCATACACATACCTGTTTATTTAAGGCAAAAAAGAGAGACCAAATCATTGAACTTCTGAGGAAGCAGAGAGATGAACGGATTAAGGTAAGAATCAAGGCAAGGTGAGTCAAATCTTAATGAGGTACATTGCTGTCCCTCTGGTAAGA
Source organism: Chanos chanos (assembly GCF_902362185.1). Taxonomy (NCBI): domain Eukaryota; kingdom Metazoa; phylum Chordata; class Actinopteri; order Gonorynchiformes; family Chanidae; genus Chanos; species Chanos chanos. The sequence goes on from NC_044509.1 coordinate 7,067,829, forward strand.
AAAAAACAAAAACAAAAACAAACCAACCACAAATTTATATAAACAACCCTCGTAGTACTGTCTCCTTTAGAAAATGAATGTGCTGCAGTCACCTCTTAGCCCCTGCTAATACAGCCACTTCAGATTTGGATGGGTCAGAATGGGGCTCCCCAGACAGCCAAGTGTTTTATTTCTCTACTATCCATTAAAGTGCTCTCTCCTCTCTCTCTTTCTCTCACTCTCTCTCTCTCTCTCTCTCTCTCTCTCTGTTCCCCTCTCCCTCTCTCTCTCTCTCTTTCTCTCTCTCTCTTTCTCTCTCTCCATGTCCTCTTCTCAGCACTTTTTCCCCCCAGAGCCTCAGCAGTTCTGAGAGGGTCTGTCTGTGTGGGGGAGGAGTGGGTGCTGGAACTCTGCCTCCTCTTTGGTTTTCATTGCTCTCTGGGGAAAAGGCTGATGATTAGGGCCACTAGTGCTTTATCCCATTCCCTTAGGGAGATTCACAAACCAAGTTTATTAAATGCACCGAAAACAAGCCGTGGCCTGGGGTGAGATTATCACAGAGCACTAACTTTCATTCAAATACTGAAAGCATGAATAGATTTTTCTTTGGAAGTTGAAATATTTTTAGAATTAACTGTTTTTAAACAGATATTTCAAAAGCTCTAGCTCATTCAAGGCAAACAAACAAAATAAATGGCAAACAATACCTACTCAGTCTCCAAACACTTTAGAGGCTGAAATATTTTCATTCCATCGCATGTAACTGTCTGTCCTGTTCATCAGGACATAACAGTCATAGCAACGCTCTTACAGATGTGAAACTATGTTGCCAACCCTTTTTCTGCTATTTAATAATGTGCTTTGTTTTCAACAGAAAGAGATGTTGTCCCTCCCACATAAAACCAGAAAAAGTGGTCCGGAACGCCGGTGCGTCTTAATGTACATTATTTCGTATTGTATAGTGGATTTGTGCAGCACTGACTAGGACTTCCTTTAAATTTATCATCATCTCAGGAAACGTAATACAAGAAAATGATGCTTTAAGTGTGTACTGCAAAAGGCAGTGACAGTATGCTGTAGAGTAATGCATTGATCCTAGGGATGTGGATGCAGTAACCCTCTCCTGACTAGTAATTTACTGTTAGAGGAGGGGATGCTATTTTGCTGATTCTGCTGCAGTAAATCACTTGAGATTAAAGACGAAAACACAACTAATACCTCCCTGTAGTTCAAGGCAGAGGGTCTGACATTCTGGGGTTTTACTGGTAAGAGAATTTATGTAGGATGCATGTGTGGTGGTGTGTGTGAGAGAGAGAGAGAGAGAGAGAGAGAGAGAAAGAGAGAGAGAGAGACAGAGCGTGGGCAAATGAGCATTGATAATTCTGAACAATTACATGGTCATGTGACAACCAATCATACTGATAGGACAAGACTTTGAAAGTTTTGATTGATTAAGTGTCATTAAAAAAGCAATTGATTAAAACTCAGGTATTGATCTGATCTAGTTTAATCTTCTTCCTTCTGTAGGTCCCTCTTAGCTGCTGCAGTGCCCTCAGAACTGCAGTAAACTGCCTGTTTAGAGAGTTAAGACGGGATAGTTCACGTCTATTGATTTCCTGTCCTGTTGTATTAAATAGTTCTTTTGTTGCTTACTGTATGGCCTGCCTTATTGTGTAATGCTTTTCAGAAGTCACACTGGGTGACTCCTCTATCTTTTTGTCTTAGCTGTCAATGAGGTGGTGATAAAAACTAAATTACAGCATTACTGCTGATATCAAACTTTTTTTTTTCCACTCTAGACATAGCTCTGAGGAAGACTGATGGCAGGTCTTTTTTGACTCTGCCTTGAGACTGCAACTTTAATGCACTTTAGATGATTAGGATTCGTTAATCGTTTTCTATTTAATGCCACAAGTGGTAAACTTGAAGGAGGGTGCAAAACAAGACTTGCTGGAAATCTGCTTTTTTTTCTTCATTTCCTGTGTTGCATGCTTAGTTCTCGGTTACAATTAGAAAACAATTTTGATTAGAAGAAACTGATGATTTTGGATGACAGTTGACTGGGTAGACTTAGATCAAATACATGTTCTTGATTGCAGTGAACAGTCATATGGAATAAGTGCTCATTTTCTCTCTTGATTCTTGGTACTTTATCCCATGTTTTTACAGGCCAGTCCCAAAGACGCCTCCACAGGCTGATAGCCAGGACATTAAAGATGTTGAAGCACTCCAGTGAACAGGGAGATGCTGCTTTCCCTGTTTGCCTTGGTCACATCATCAAAGGAATCAATTATACTAATTAGTAATCATCTGATTTCTCCCAGCTTTAGTTTCATAAGCCTAAAATCCTTTGGTGCGGATTGCAAAACCAATAAACTGTTTTATAGTCACTTCGAGAAAATGCTTGGATTTCTCAATAAATCTTGGAATTTTTATTCATACTTTAAATATGCTTAAAAGAAGCTTGGAATTTGTCATGACTAAACAATCAACAGCAGTATCAAAACATTTTTTATATTTTGTATCAAACCGTTTTTTTTAATACTCATGTATTAATTACATTCTCCGTCTCTTACATAATGAAAGTTGTGTGTATTTTCAGTTATTTGCGTTACTTTTTGCAACTCCTCCGCCAAAACTGTTCTCATTTATGTGCAGTATTTTCATGAGACAATGCTGGTCCCTCACCTGCAGTATTGAGTTGATGGTAATTGATGACGTGGTGCCATGATCGTTTCTCTAGCTGACTGTCATTCGCCGCCTTGCTGCACTCCGACGGACCAACTGCACGTCTGCAAGTGATCGAGGCAGATAACGGAATAAATGTGCATCTTCTAATCTGAAGAATATTTAAACATTTCGTTTTTGGAATTCTAATGTTAAAGCGGACAAAGTAATGCTTAACATTTTATCTCAAATGAAAGCACGAGGAGAGGCCAGTGAAATGGATTTGGTGAAAGTGGTTGGTTCTGTATTTTTTATTTGCTGGCTTCCAGTCTACGCATCGAAATTGTTAAACGGTAAGTGGCCGAACTGAGACGATGAGTAAGCAACTGAGATCTTGTTAAGCAAGTAACAAATATTCTGTACCGTTTCAGTTTTCTCTGTTCAAACGCGAGAAGTTGTTGCATCTTGCGCTTGCAGAATACCTATTGCTGCTATCTTATTCCCCGAAAGACCAGTGTCTAATTTAATATTTAATCTATTTAGAGTAAATCTTAGAACGCAGAACAACACGTCTTAATTAATTTCATGTTTTGATTTTCTATTCATCTGTTGTCACAGAACATAAATACTCATAGATTTACTCACGGTTGCTCATGGATTCATTCATAGATTTACTCATGGTTATAGAGTGTCTCTTCCTTACTGCTTGTTAACCAAATATCTTGTCCGCTCTCCTGTGGTGCAGACGTTTACGAGCCCAGAGGTATGTGCTTAACACTTCAGACTTTTGCATGAAAATAAATGCGGTCGACAGAAATCAAAAACAGTGAAGATTTTGAATCCAAATGCAAGATATGCGTATTTTGTGGTGATTGTTTCTCCCCAAAAGTGCATATATATTTAAAAAATGGATTGGAACATTTTTGTAGAAGACACGACCGTATCAGTCTGTGTATGTGGATAGTATGTGTATATTGACAGAGACTTGTAACTTTGATTATTCTTAGGGATGTAATCTCTGTTACATATTTCATATATGTGCAAGTATTTTTCATTTTATAGACATAAACGATGATCGGAAAAGACACTAGAGGTTCTTTTGATTGTTAGTTTGTTTTGGGCCAGTAAAATAATTTGTCATTGCATGTTGATTTAAAGGAAATCCTTCCACCTAACTACTTTAAACATAAAACATTTTGTAATTGCATGAGCCAACTGGCAGTTCAAAGTAAACCCCTTGGAGTTTCTCCCTTTCTGCCCTCTCCTAAAGGCCAGCACATTTGCAAACGTGGTACCGAGCGACCCTGTTACAAGATTGCGTACTTCCAAGACAGTCGCCGTAAAGTGAACTTTGAGGAAGCCGGTCGCGCGTGTAGGAGTGATGGCGGGGAATTGCTAAGTATAGAGTCAGAATCTGAACAACGGCTGATTGAGACTTTCATCCAAGAGCTTAAAGCATCAGACGGAGACTTCTGGATAGGACTCCGCCGGGACCAAGTCAACGAAGATATCATCGAAGATTGTCCCTCCCAGTACTATTGGTTAGACGGCAGTGAGTCAACATTCAGGTGCGATGTATACGGTGTCGGTGGATCTGAGTTTCTAATATTAGTCTCTAATAACCAGAAATGTGATGTGCTGGGGTTTTTTTTGTTTGTTTGTTCATCTTCATCATTCGTGGAGTTTTGTCTGCAGACTCAAATTTGAGTGCACTAAAAACTGTTAATGTTAGGTGACATTTGTTGTTACCCCTGTTTCGGTTCTCTCAGCATTTTCTTTGTGTGTGTGTGTGTATCTCAGGAATTGGCACTGGGATGAGCCATCTTGTGGATATGAAGTGTGTGTGGTGATGTATCACCAGCCTTCCGCTCCCCCCGGCCTGGGGGGTCTTTACATGTTTCAGTGGAACGATGACAACTGTGAAACCAAGAACAACTTTATCTGCAAGTACACCAAAGGCAAGACTTTTTTTTTCAGCCTCGTATCCTTAAAAGTTCCCTAATTGTCTCAAAAGACATACACAAGCGGTCATTTTGTTTTGGAGTTTAGCATATACGCTACTCTGTGGTTGATTTTTGGCCCTATTGTATCAAAACACAGTGTTCCATTCAGCTGTCTTCACAAAGACTCTAGTCTGATTCTACTCTACTCTAGTGTGGAGGAGGAACAAGCCATCCATAGATATGCATTCTCCTCTGTACTATAAGAAATGTACAAGAAATGTTTCACCGCGTTCATAGATCTCATAAACGGTGTGTGTTGTAGCTATGTAATGCAGTTATAAATATGTCATTTCAGAACGATATCCAGTTCCTACCACTGCAGGGAACAGAACACAGGCTGGTAAGATGTAAATAAGGTCACAACATCCCCTCAAACATCATTTTGTCCTAACTCAGTTTTTCTTCTGTGCTTTTACAGTAATGTAATGCAAATTTAATTATGTACAATAAAGTTGGGATACATTAAGGATATTATTAGCCTTGTTCATTTGGTTTTCTGGCACAATAAGCATACAGTTTAAGGTCATTAATCCACACTGCCTAGCCAAAAAAAAAAAAGTTGCACACTCTAGTATTTCATTGGACCACCTTTAGCTTTGATTACGGCACGCATTCGTCATGGCATTGTTTTGACAACCTTATGCAATGTCACGACATTTATTTCCGTCCAGAGTTGCAATAATCTTTGGCCGAGATCTTGTTTGACGATGGGAGAGTCTCTGTAAAGTCTCCTCCAGCACATCCAAAAGACTTTCAGTGGGGTTTAGGTCAGGACTCTGTGGTGGCCAATTCATGTGTAAAAATGATTCCTCATGCTCCATGAACCGCTCTTTCACAACTTGAGCTCAATGAATCATGGCATTGTCATCCTGGAATATGTTCGTGCCATCAGAAGAAAAAATCCATTGATGGGATAACCTGGTCATTCAGTACATTCAGGTACTCAGCTGACTTCATTTTATTGCCACATAATGTTATTGAGCCTAGACCTGACCAACTGAAGTAACCCCAGATCATAACACTGCCTCCAGAGGCTCCAAATCCAAATGGCAACTTCTTTTGGCCAGGCAGTGTATATACTGTATGCTCTGTGCAAGAAAGTATTGCCTTGGTGAGTTTCCCAACAACAGTTTAAGCTTGAATAGCCAATTAAATCCCCTTGTCATCTTAAAGAAGGACATCTAGTGGTGAAGAGATTAAAATCCATTTGTTTGGTTGCTGTTTCAGCGGTGCAGGGCATGTTTATGTTCATTCTCATACAATCGAAAAATAATTTTCTGTCTGATGAAATCCCGTCTGCGTTCTTCTTCTTGATCATATTTGGTCTGAGCTTTAAATTTTCTTTCTTTATATTTGGTTACTGAATGAGTAAACGTTCTTCCTCAAGATGTCACAGCACTCCCTTGTTTTTCCAGATGCCCCATCTACATCTTTAAATCCAAAACACCCTTCAGTGACTGTGAATGACGATGGAATGAGAGTCGTGGTGTCTGGAACGACAGGTACACAGTCTCAATGTTACAGTCTTCACAGTAATTCTGTCATGAGAACATATGTTCAAACCTGTTAGTAGTATATGAAAGTATATGAAAACTAAATGCTTGGTTAGTGACTTTACCGTATAAAAAACAAATCAGATTTTCAACATTTAATGTACATTTAATTCCTTTTATGTCCACACAGGAATGGTTATCTGGCAATATTTTGACATTAGTTCTACAGTGTCACACTTAACCCGACTGGCATGTCTGTTTGTTCTCCATCTTCCCTCTCAGACAACACTCTCAATATTGCCTACATTATCCTCCCCACTATTCCTCTCCTCCTGCTGCTTATAGTGGCCACAGGAGTTTTCTGCTTCAAGCTTTTTGCCAAAAGGTATGTTACCGTGAACGCACGCCTGAAAAACTCCCTTCTTTGAGCTGTGGGCGGTGGCTCATAGTTTATCTATGTGTGTGTGTGTGTGTGTACGCAGAAGGAAAGAGCGAACAGAAACGTGTCCTAAGGAACCTGGCTACTGGGTATCTGCTGAACGCTGCAACAGTCCAAGTCCAGACGTCTACAACGTTATCCGCAGGCAGCACGAAGCGGATCTGGCCAACCCACGACCGGACATCAAGAACACATCCTTCCTGGGTTCCTCTCCAGACACCCCACCTGGGGATTACGATAATCTGGCAGGCAGAGACACAGAGAGTGGCTTTGTAACACTGGCCAGCACTGAGAGTGGCTTTGTCACCAATGATATCTACGACAGCTGCCAGGGGCGTGGAAATGGGCGATACTATAGAGAGACGGGATGGATGGACAATGATCTCTATGGTTACTGAGACGTTTCTGCAGACCCCGTTTGATCTCAGCATTCACTGCTCTGTAACAGAGTCAGTGATACCTCTGCTATTGCCAATACACTCGTATCCACGTATTCTCCTGCTCCAGACTCCTCTCTACAGAATCTGAATAGTCTTGCTTGTAATCTGTTTTTAATGGCCTCCAATGAGACATTGAGGTAACATCAAGTATGTTCTCCTGGATCAGCTTTGATAAGTGCATTCTTCATATAGTAAAAATCTTCTCTGTTGGAAAGGACAGAAAGAGAGAGAAATAGGACATGAAGATTTCCCAAAACCACCAAAGATGCTGAAATTCAAGACATCAGAATGGTTCTAGAACCCTTGGCAGCATGCAGTCAATGATAATTAACAGTAATGACAAGACATTTTGTGAATCCCAAGGACTGAACAAGCCATTAGGATATCTATGTCTCACACCTCATTTATTTCATTGTATCCTCTCTGTTATTAGCATTTATTTCACTGTGTCTCCCCTGTTATTAGCAAAGTGGCAGTTATTGCAAATGGTCAGAGTTCTTCTCCACTGCATTTACCGGTTGGGGGGGGGGACTTGCTGCCTAGCTTTTTTTGAGTTCTGTCAACTCGCGGACAGAGTAATTCTCTCAAAAAAGAATCTTACCGGTTGTGTAAAAAATAAAAAGCTACGCAGCGAGTTTCCTTAAAATTTCAAGTTGGAGTTGCCCAATTTTTTTTTTTTTTTGTTAGCGGCATCATTTTCATGTAACACTTCAACATTACTGTAGCCGAGATTCTTAATGTTGTGTCGTAAAGCTCAGCTCACTATGCAGTCTGCAGACTGATGACTGAGAGACCGAAGACTATGAATGAATGAGACATTGACCCTTGAGCTGTTTATTTCAACTGCTCAATAGAAAGGGCGAGAGCGGCACATGCTGCAGTTTGCTTTGCAGATAACCTATTAGCACATGCAACGGTCAGTGTTTGTTTCCCCTCCGGACGGGTTTGCATGGCCCACTTCTGCTGCTTCTTTCTGGTCTGCTGTGATAGGGTCAAGAGTTTCCCCAGTTACCCTCTGACACAGTTCTTACAGATAGCTCATGCCTGAGTAATGACTGTTACTGGGACATTTGCAATGTCTTTTACCTTTAAAGCTGGAATGTGTTTGCATTGATGCGGATGAATCCAAAAATAAAAAAAAGTGAATAACAAAAGTGAACTTCCTTATTGAACGTGCTGCCACCATCCTTTTAAACAAGAACTGGTGGGGTTGAATGTTGGGTAAACACAGTGTAAGAGGAAGACCTACTTTTGGGCAGAATCACCTAAAAGTTAAAGGTAACTGCCAAAATAAAGGAAATACCAACTTGAAATTTAAAAGGGGAGATCAGGGCATAGCTTAATAGCAGGTTGGCATAAAGTCTACGGGAATCTTCAAATCTACTGGAGATGCAAGACCTGTCTTTACCTGTGTGGTGCTTGGCTGAAGGTGGTGAAAAATGCAAAATACAGCTCTAAAGTCATCACAAAGTGTTTACTTAGGTTGAGATCTAGCTCAGCTCAGCTCAAACGGCCCTGTCATATGGTTTGCACGGTTTTCGTGCTCTTCAAACCTGCAAGAGACCACTCCCATCGAGAAAGACTTACCTTGCACTCTAAGGGTTTGAAATGGACCTCAAATTGCACCCCACAAAACAACAGCTCCCAGAACCCTTCCCCATGGGAAACACTTTGGCATATAGGATTATTCTGGCATGTGCCACAAACTTGTTGATCTGTTTAGTGAGAAAAAGGTGAAGGGTCATTCATGTTACCGTGTAACCTTTTCCACAGCTCACAGACTACTTCAAGTGACCTTTGCACTGCTGTGTTTGCAGGTTTAACCTCTTTTATAGGTTTAACAAGTTGTTTATGGACCCTTGTTATTGACCATTCCGTCATTCTCTGTGAAATTCTCAACAAAATACTCCTGATGGAAAATGCCTACTCGTGGCCTACACTGAATAATTCAGTCAAATAATTCAGAATCGCCTAACTACGACTCAAACTCATGCAGTACATTACATTTACGGTGCAGTTTTACCAATTCCTCTCTCTAAATGTCACTGACAATGACGCCAAAATAATGGGCAGCCCTACCTGTCCCGCATTTTTATACATGGCTCACAGAGTAATGGAACGATAACCACACATGTGCTGGAAGCATCTGCTTTCAGTATTCTTTGTATCATTCGTATGCTCCTGATTACTTCATTTTCCGGTTAACCCGTAGTGTTTTATTAAAAGAGAAAAAACAAACAAACTGGACAATATGCGAAAACTTTCTCCACATGGGCCTGTGCGCCTCCGGAATAACCAGAGCGCGTACTTCAATGCGAGAACAGTGCCGTGTGCGTTTTTAGCCAATTTGTTAACTGTAGTCCCAGCAAACAGCAGGTGTCGCTGTGGACCTAAAACTGCTTTTCGTCCAGGGGATCAGAAGTTGTTTTACTATTTACCATATAAACATATTTTCTACGCTCGGGCATTTGAAAAGGTTTTCTCCACAGTCATATTGTTAACCTACGGTGTTGAGGAAGTCATGCCGCGTGACACTGCCATATAAATTCGGAGTTCCCTGGAATCCATGCGTTTCTCTCTATGTCTGTAAAAGTTGAGTTCAGCTTATTTGAATGCAACAGAATTTTGCCGATTGCAAATTCACTGGAATTTCGCCAGTATTGTGTGCCAGTTCAGATTGACCCATGGTGAGCAAGGCCGCACGTTTGAGAGTCTTAATGTAAACTCCCGTTTGGCAAACAGCCAGTAAAGACTCACCTGTGCTTGCACAGCCAACAGTCAGGAGGGAGATTGGAATAGCTGCTGATTGACGTATGAGGTGGATAAGGTTGTCTTGGTGACAAACTGGTCATGGACTGTGGAACAGCGCACTGAGGCCCGCCCCCTTTATAAAATCCTTGTGTCGCTGACGTCAATGCACGCTGAGCGCAAATTCAGAACATCACTCTTAGTGCAGAACATCTAAGCGGCATGCGTTCGCTCTCGTTGTGAGGGCAGAATCTTAGTAGTGTGCTAGGGCACTGTTTAGGAGACGAATGAAAGCAATGTGAAGAAACAGCACTCTGAGTTGGCCGGTCCTCTGGTCGTGGACTGTACAGTGCTGTGCAGTTTACTAGAGTATGGGAATTTTGTAAACACTACCACAAATATAGAGGAAATCCTCATTTTAGCATAAGGATACTAAGGTACAGTCCAGGTTCTGCCTTTGCAGGTTATTCGTACCACTCCATTCAATTCCATACCAGAACACTATGGTCATGGCGGACTCAAACCATACACAGTTAAAACGGGCTCCGGTTCGTGTGGGATTTTATGATATCGAGCGCACCTTAGGAAAAGGAAATTTTGCTGTTGTGAAGCTGGCGAGACATCGTATCACAAAGAGCGAGGTGAGTGTCTGCACACACGCATACACATCGTTGTACCCGTCACCTCCCTGTGCAAAACTTTACAAGCCACATGTTCATTTCTAAATCTAATAAGTAATCACTTATTGTTAGGATTTCAGATAACATGGGGTTCAGTTCACATTTCAATGACGGAAAATTACTTTGTATTGTGGAACCAACAACTTAACATCGCAGTGTGATGCCTATTTAGAATGCACGCACCTTTGTTTGCGTCATGTAGAATCCCAGCAGTGATAACTGAACATGATTCATATTCACATTTAAGTGTGCATGCATAAGTCAGTGCAAATAGATTATTGATATCTGGTGCATATACTCCACATGTGATGACGTCAGTTTTTGAGAGCAACGGGTTTGGGTATGAAAAGTCACCTTGGCTTCTGCAGAGAAGAGAAAACACAAAGCAACAACAACAAAAAAAAACTTTTTCTTAAAAGACTCAAGATTGCATTCAAGATCGAGTGAGATAATGCTGAACAAGTCATGCAACAGTTTTCTGCATCGTGACACTGGTTTACCGTACGCACCTACTTATCGTTCACAAGTTGAAGTATGTGAATTAGAAAACCAGGAAAGCTATCGATTGGAATGTTCTGTATGCTCGATGGCATGTTGTAGAGCTGGAGAGTGACTGCTGGTATGACGTCATTACAGGAATCACTCAGAAAAACCCGTGTCTTTTACTAAACTTTTAAACATTGCGTATTAATAAGCTGATTTCCCGCTTGTATTTGCCATCTAGACGACTAGACATCTAGACATTTGTCAGTATTTACTGGTAAGGGGTTTGTTTGGTTTGTTGGCACATACACATGCATGTTGTTGACTCACAGAGTCGCAGCCAGTTGTTTTCTAAATCCGGTTTTACATGAAAGAGGACTTCTGTTTTGAAGGTGGCTGCCACATTATGGCTGTTAAATTCTATGTGTGTGATTCATAATATAATCTATATCATGAAGCATCCAGTTACTATTCTTCTGGCAAATGTAAATTGGTCCGTTCACATTTTCCACACACAACTACTGAGATATTTTGTCTGTTAATGAACAAAATATGAAGCTATTTACTGAAGGTACACCGGTCTTTAAACAGATGTTTGTTGCTAAAGGTGATGATGGTGAACCACATCACTGCACTCAGTGGTTTTTCCTTTGGCTTGGCAGGTCGCCATAAAAATCATAGATAAGACTCAACTAGATGCAGCAAACCTCGAGAAGATCTACAGAGAGGTGAAGATCATGAAGCTCCTGGATCATCCTCACATTATCAAGCTTTACCAGGTTGGTTTATGTTTCTTTCTTTCTTTCTTTCTTTCTTTCTTTTTTTCTTTCTTTTAGCAGAATCAATAGAAGTTAAGATCAGTGATGTCACAGAAGGTGGCATGAAGTCTCATGGGGAGGGGGAAGGGGGGGCTGAATGTTCAGTACCAAGCCTTGGTTCTTGGCATTCCTTTTATCGTTTGGTTCCTCAATTGTTGTGCTCCTGGAATTGTGCAACCTCTCTGCGGTGTACAACTATTCAAATCTTCATATTTTACATCCAAATGGCGTGCATCCATTCTCTTAAAAGCTGGATGCCTTTCTCAGAAACAGGCCTTTTGATGGGTCAGACCGGCTTCTGCATTCGTGTTATCTAGCTACTGTGTTATGATTCTTACGTTTTTTCATAATATGCATGATTTCTCAGCTGGTCCTCATCTGGGCATTACCTTTTGAAGGGCATTTTGGAAACATCATCCTCTAATCAGAGAAAAGCCGCTTCAATCAGACACTTGATTACATGATTGCATGCCATCTGCGCTTATCTGTCTGTCCTCCAAAGGCACAGCGGCCAATACAGTGACAGTGTGGTCATCATACGGTGTAACTGCCTGCAGCCATCACTACACTTATCCTTTTACTTAACAAACCGCTGTTTTATATGAAGATGATTTGATGTGAATTAGGTTGGAATCCCTTTGTTGTGACGGGATGCTTATGAGGTTAACCGTGCTCTGTTATGTAAGATTTTAGGTCACTCTGGGCTGGTTACTGGGAATACTGACAGTGGCTTGCTATTACACAACACAGCAACAGCAGTAATATCACTCAAATTATGACCTCAATTCTGTGTGTGCATCAGTCAAATGCAAGGTTGCCCGCTTTAGCTTAAAACAGCCACCTGTCTCAGGAACCGACTCGACCCACATGTGACAGTAGTGTCTATATTTCCACTTTCCTTGAGTCCTGTTCTCTAACACATACAATCTCATAAATTAAAAAGAGTTTCCAATAGCTTATGGTACTGAAACATAGCACAGTGTGATTTTAGTTCAAAAGCAAGAAAAACTCAAAGAGTAATGAGTTGTCAATCTGTTGTCACATTTTATAACAGTTTATGACATTGTCTAGTGAAGTCAATTTCAGATTAGCTCAATGACTGTCTATGATCACTTCAGTTTTAAAAGACTGTGAAACACAGTAAACAGAGAACTGAAGTGTTTAAAAGAAAAAAGACTAATTTTTTTTTTACCAATTTAATTCTAAAACTCATGGGCTGATAACATTTTATGTAACATGGAGACCCACAGACATCCTTTCATCTATGTCTTCTAAAAACCTTACTTACAAATCTGTGTTTAAACATATTGTTAGACAAATTAGTCGCGTTATGAAACAAATTAACATTATTTGTGATAGTTCATCAGAACCAGTGTGGGTGAGTGTTGGTTGGACCATTGTCCTCTGTTGCACATCTTTAGGTCTCTGCATGTGGCTCATGCGCAAAGATGATTGGTCTGTTGCTGTAACACTGTTATCACTAACATCAAATAATTCCTCTTCCCACCAACAGGTCATGGAGACCAAAAACATGCTATACCTGGTAACAGAGTATGCCAAAAACGGAGAGATATTCGGTGAGTGTCCTTCTGGTTTATGATGCTTGATGGATTTCCTTCCGGCCTTTTGAAGTTTAACCTTTCTGTGATGTTGATTTCAGGACTTCCGCACCTGTTCTAGGAGACGCTAAAGAAATAATCTAGGATTATAATATGATCCTGATACCTGTCGCTATCTGTTTACTGTTAATGTTTAGTCTATGGAGCTTAGCACTGATGCCTGAGCTGAGCAGATGCGGCCTGTTTGTGTCTGATAATATGTTAGAGCAGCTTTAATGGGGAAAAAAAAGGTACTGCTGGTGTTTGTGTTGTCATTGTCATCACTGACACTGACTGTCAGGGGGTTTTTTTGTTGTTCTTGTTGATATTGTTGTTGTTTTTTCTGCCTCACTGGCATGTGATTCTCCTCTGGGACTTTGAAATGGACATATTTGTACGTGACCTGTTTTCACGTTTTAGTCAAGCATGCAGAAAATAAACGTAAGAAAAGGTACACATTAAGGAAATGGGGTTTTGTTTGTGTACTTCCTTGAGGGTGAAAGGTTGTGCGCGATAAGCTAAAGGAGTCATGTAACAGGACAGTAACTGAGGAAAAAGAAAATCACAGCCACACACACACACACACACACACACAAACAATAATTATTTACCACATGATTCATTTGATACCTGTTGTAATGGAAAAATTAGAGAATGAACAAGCAAAGCCATGCACACAACAGAAGAATTAGACATTTGCGTAGGACACTGATCCAGTTAGAGCAATATGTGCATGTTTTGTGAGTACCTGCTTTTGTAATGTTAATGTGTATCTTGCTTCTGACCGCTTCTGTCATTTTTCCACAGTTAAGATTGCGCGTTACATAAAGTCATTCATGTTCTTGGCATAGTTCCCAAGTGCCCTAACAGTAACACTTTGATGGAGAACACAGTGCCATGTTTAACATGACCAGATCAATGTTTCAATCAGTAATGGAGTACAGATGAAATATTACCCAATGATAAACAATATCCCTTTGGGTTTTGAAGTGACCTTATATTAGTGAGTGTACAAAGAGAGTTTCATCTCCTGGCTGTCAATATCGTCAGAGTCTCAAAAGCAAAACTACATCACGCATAACTGTGACTCTAGCTGTTTTGAAAGATTTTACTCAAGCTAGCAGAGATAACATCATTCACTCAAATACCAGTGTTACAGTGTGATGAAGTGTTGAATGTTATATGATTTCAAATCCAGATTTTTTTTTTTTTTTTTTTGGAGGGGGGGGGGGGGGGGTTGTTTGTTTTCTCTTTAATCCGAGGCAGTAAAACTATTTTCGTTTTAGATTATAAACGTAGGTTGCTTTGGCACAAATATGTTAGATTAACCGTCCAGTTATCTGAAATTTCTCCAGATTTTCCAGCAGCTGAGAAGTCAGAGGTGTGTGTGTGTGTGTGTGTGAAGTCAAGAGCGTCTGGTCTGCTTTAGCTGGCCCTCTGATTCATCCTTCAGTTCTTCCGCTGCTTTATGGGTTTATGTGCTATGAGTCACAAGGTTACTGAGCAAAAATGGTGAATTTGTTAACTTATTTTTTCTTTCTTTTTTTTTTTTTTTCTTAGTTAGGTTTGTTATGTAAATGTTAAGATCCCCATCGGTGTTTTGTGTATGATAACATCTTGAGCTGTATTGAAACTACTCCCGGTATCGTTATATCTTTGAACACGTGGAATTTCTTTATCTGTTTTCTGTTATGAAGGCAGTGAACTTTTGATGCCGTGTTTGAAAAGAACATTAGAGACCTCAAGACGCGCTATTTCAGTGTCAGTGAATCAAAACTTTTTATATGGTTTCTGCAGGCTGTGCCGTGTCACGGTAGTCTCAATTGCTCTATCTGGGAACCACTTTAGTTTGAATTCTGTCTGTAAGAGCAAAAGAGGTTACTGTATGTACAAAACTATGGTGAATACAAAACAGGAGTACGTTTACACATTCGCCACATTCTATAAAACTGACACAGGACGTTCCTTTTTCTGAGTAAGAGCGTGGTCAACTCTGTGTTTGAAAACTAGTGCCACAGGAATGTGAGGCCTTCTCTGTTCTGACAATGACATCATCCCTTCGTTCCCATTCGTAACCACATTTACAGCCTCTCAGTACATTCGCACTAACACGTCTTTTTGAAGTAGCCCACACGCACCGAACACATGTACTCTGTGACACACGCGTCCTCGCTCGCTCGTCGGCCGTTTGAAGCCTCGCACGTAGCATGACGGTCCGTTAGCTCCTGTTTCATTAACGCTACAGTTCACTGTACCCCCTCGCGCGAGCGAGCGTGCGTCTGTCTCTCTATGTCTGCGTAAGGCAGAGCTGTTGTTTTTGTCAGGTCGGCTTGTCGCAACTGAGAACACTGTCATTTTTTTCAAGTCGCATTTGTAGCAGCTGTGTCTTTCCCCGCTTTTTAAAGGATTTAACAGTCGCTCACAGCTAAGAGCTACAGCTCTGTTTATCAATCAGAGCAACAAATCCAGTGCCACTAGGGCACAGGAAAGTGTTTAGAGAGCTATTAGACCTCTTTCAAGTGTCCATTTAGTAGGCCTAGTACTGAATCATGAAAAACATGCTCATCCAAAACCGATCCACTCACATTGGTTTGCTGTACATTTACGTGGACAAGATGCAGCATTTTTGTAATTTTCGTATTTTATCGCTTTTGTAATAGATATACTGAACATTTCAGGTTATGACTATGAGATTATGGGAGATTCACGGAATCGTTAATTACTTTCTTTTCTTCCTCTTTTTTTTTCCAGAGTACCTGGCAAGTCGGGGGCGATTGAGTGAAGCGGACGCACGGCGGAAGTTCTGGCAGATCCTCTCGGCGGTGGAATACTGCCATGAACGCCGAATCGTTCATCGAGACCTGAAGGCTGAGAACCTGCTGTTAGACGCCCACATGAACATCAAAATAGCAGGTACACGGAGGGTCCGCCGCTTACCGAGGCCTGCTCCTAAGGTCCGGAGTTCTCTGTACTCTAGGGAAAATATACAGAGTTTTATGCGGAGGAACGTACGTTTAGGACTCTGAATCATCTAGTACTCACGACTAGATCATAGGCCGCATGACCTACATTTCAGACTATTGGGAGCTCCCCTGTGTAAGCTGCAAAAGGATGAATACAGACGTAAACTGGTTACTATGTGATTTATGTAGTTACTCTGTAGTGTTCATATTGTTCGAATGTGTTGATGAGTATATATTTTTTTTAGCTGATGTGTTTTAAAACAGTGTATTGATGTACTGATTTTTGCGTCAGTGAATCTAAATCTAGATCTGTTTTACACTCCTCCCCCTTTTTTTTCTCTTTGAATTCCGCATACTGATAAAAAACTAAAAATGCCTGTTGATTATTAACTGTTCAGATACGTCCAAAGGCCTTGGGCAGTTTATACAGCAGACACTAAATTAATAAATGAAGGTTGCATGATTGATAAGCATTTTCTTTCCAAGTCATATTTATCTAAACTATGAGAATTAATTTTCCACACATTTTTGTGTGAAAGGTAATTGTTTTTTAGACTGTCCATTGTAACAGTTTTTAAGTTTGAGGGGGTGCTGTTGGACTGCTCGTTTTGAATGTAATCATTTACTAATGCTAAGGACAATGTTGATGAGCAGTGGATTGCTGGTGTGCAAATAAGTCCAGCTGGATATAAAAACAGAGTTCACGACCGCAGAGTTCACAGATTGATATTTAATTGCGATTTCAAAGAAATATTTTTATATGAGATGATACTCTCGTTGTTTCATTTCTGTGTTGTCATTTGAATGTGGCTATGCTGCAGTAAACAGCCTTGTCTGGGAACCTGGGTTTACTGCCATGTCTACAGTAATCATTAGGCCTACTACCCTGTCCTTCACCCTGTCACCAGCTTTCAACTATTCAAACCAGATAACGGACGCATACACGTGAATGGACATACACATAGACACACGCTCGCTCACTTAAAAACAAACTACTGATCACGCGCACACACACACACACACACACACACACACACACACACAAACAAATTTACACACCAAAAGCCAACCAAAGTCTATCAGAACCATTCAGCAAGATAACGTGATTACTCTTTGACGTCAGTTGAATGTGAGGCCAGTCACACTGAGGAGTGATCTAATACACATGTGGAGATCAAACAAACGTATTACCAGCTCTGCACCGTGAGTATTCTCCATGTGTACTGCCTGGGACCATATAGATGTAGAGTCTTGTGGTAAAAAAGGGTAATAATTAGCTCATTATACAGAACCATATCCATATTTTACCACTGAGAAGGTGACTGTAATCTTCAAGCTAAGGGGCAAAATAAAGGGTTAACACTTGAGTCAACAAAGTATATTAAAAGCAGGTTCCTTCTTACAGGTGTGGTTCTTATGCATATTAAGGAATTAAGGTTGCACCTTGTAAGGTTCTATTTTTAAAATTGATGGACAGTCCCATGTGACTATTAATTTAGCCACCATGGCAAGAGGAGGAGATTTCGGAGCCTTTAAAAGATGGATGATTGTTTGGGCATGTTTGGGAAGAGCTTGTTTATGTTTTTAAAAGAGAACAGTTGCTAAGGTGGTGTTGGTTTAGATGTCTGAGAGGAAACAAGACAATTACCAGGTAGCAGAGACGAGACAATCATCAGGTAGTGTCAAAGAGTATACTCCATAATAGTATAGTCCATAAGAGTATACTCCATAAGAGAGTTCTGTTTAACTGTGAAGTCCATACATTGGTTAGAATGTAAAACTCTTTGTCAGACAATGGAAAATATCAATCTAGGGTGTGAGAAGGCAGTTTCATCGAGAACAATAGTTCAGGAACCGTATAGAGAGTGCTGCTGTTTCAGTGCATAAACCTTTAAGAACTTTTACTAATGCTGATTCGTGAGTATAGCGGTGCTTAGAATGCAAACGGTGGCCTAATGAACAGTGGAAAAAACAGTCACATGATTAGATGAGTCATCCTCACCCTGTTCTCAACAAGGACACAAGTCCCTGACAGACGCACGCCAAAACAATCCCATGGGCTCGAGTGCACGCATCCTACAGCAATTATGTTGCCGGTTGCATTTTTTCGGAGGGGGGTTTTCTGCCATGGTTTAGGTCCAGAAATGTCTTTATAGGGCAAGGTAAATGCTTATTAGCATAAAGCTTTCATCCTGTGGTAAAACATTTCTGTCCACATGGTGAGTGTGCTATTTCAGGTCGACAGTGCCACCTCCCCGCACTTTACAGGGGCTGTGAATGTTCACTGAATCCTGTCTTGGGCTTGAGAACTACAGACCCCCCCCCTCCAAGTCACTAGGGTTTAGTGCTTATGGGAAGTTCTGGAGTTTCACCTGAGAGTTTATTTTCCTCTAACATCATCAAAACAGCAAATTATTCAGTTTAGCATGGAAGAAGGTTCCTGTATCCCTTTAGCAATGTTCCAGACATTTCCAGACGAGTCTTTCTTTTAAGGTGCGCGCTTAAGCTGTTTGGAGGACCAACGCCCAAATTAATCACCTGGCGTTCCCTTTATGTGGCAGTTACACTTAAATACGACTCCATGTCGCATAATTAGAAATTATATGCTTCGTTTTTTCAGGCCTTTAGGATGCCAATCCAAGCTGTTTCCAATCCAAGCTTTTTTTTCCTCCCTCTCTCCCTTTTGATCCAAGCCGTTGATTGAGGTATTCGAACAATAGAAGGTGATTTAGATACTAGACGGGTGCTTGATAAGGTAACTGAGGCATAAGACTGGTATCAGTGTTTGTACGGTAAATGAAGTGTTGGTTCAGATACGAACTCTGAATTTACGTCACACGCACTCTGAATGGTAGGGGTTTGAGAGACAGGGACTGCATGGCACAGCACATGGGCATTACATCATATTCCACTATAGACCCTTTGACAGTCCTGATGTCATTAACAGGGTCTGTTGAAACACCACAGTCTATGTTTCTCTCTCTTCCTCCCTCTCTCTCTCTCTCTCTCTCCCTCTCTTTTTTCTTTCTGTCTCCTTCTCCCCACCTTCTCTGCACCACCTTCTATTCAAGCAGTGCCCTTAATCATAACATTTAACGCATGCATTTTATCTGTTCGTTCATTCCTTTATTCAGGCCGTCAATCATACAGTCATTGCCCCTATGGAGTCTTTCCAACTGGTTTCAGATATATTACCAAAAAAATAAAAAAATCATCATTTAATGCCACTGAAATTCAGTTCATATTGCCTCTAGGCTTCTCGTGGCTCCACCTTCTCTCCTTCCATTTCACTCCCTCCGTTTGCATGTTCTTCTGGTTACATAACAGGGCAGGTCTGCGGATTGGCTTTTGAGATGCCTTTGTGATGGCATAATATTAGCAGGTCACCCAAACGTCAGTGTCGTTTCTCACGGACTGCTGCGATTAGTATCAGAGCAGGATTTGCCCGCATGCCCTTCATGCTGGCCTTGTTCATGCTTTTATGTGCAGGTTTTTTTTTTTGTTTTTTTTTTTTTAATCAGTCTATCTGTTATTGAGCAGAAAAGTATAACCATGCAGCAGATCACACGGACACACACAGATTAATATCGACTCGTATCGTTTTAAATGATATGGATTTGCTTGCACAATTGATCTCTCGCCGTTGGTTAATCTATATTGCAGCGGATTGTCACCCACAGTAAGATATAGAACATGGCCTTAATAACTCTGGTTTCTTTCCTCATTGGCCCGCACCCGTATGTCTTCTGTCTTCCTGTGCACTTGTTCTACCTGTTCACTCCTTTATACCGCTGATAAAGGTACAGAAAGATGAAAAGATACATCTGTCACTCCCTCTCTCTTTCTCAGACTTTGGCTTTGGGAACTTCTTTCAGCCGGGGGAGCCTCTGGCCACGTGGTGCGGTAGTCCCCCTTACGCTGCCCCGGAGGTGTTTGAAGGTCAGCAGTATGAAGGCCCACAGCTGGACGTCTGGGTAAGAGAAATTAGCGCGTCGGTGTTTAGCGAGTACGCTAACAAGTAAAACGAAATGGTGCAAGGAAAAAAAAAAAAAAAGAAAACGACACACGTACAAGTCGTAAGGAATTCGAGACCGAACGTAACAGACATGCACCTTAGTTTATGATCGTACAGAGAGCAGGCGGTTTGCCTGTGGGCTGATGACTTGTGTGCTTTCATCTCACTGTGACAAACGCAGAGCATTGCGTCAACAGCTAATGGTCCCTTGATTGATTCTGCTCTCCGAAAATAGACCCTGAAACATAATTGTTGTTTCCAGTAGAGTGTGGGGAGTAGGGGGGGGGTCCCTCTGTGAGTAATTCTTTTCTGTGAATGCTTAGAAAGGTGTAGAGTGTTTCTCTCCCTGGGGTAAGGGGATGGGGGCAGGAGCTTTAATGCTAGGTGGTCTTTTCTTCGCAGAGCATGGGGGTGGTTCTGTACGTGCTGGTTTGCGGAGCCCTGCCTTTCGACGGTCCCACGCTTCCCATTCTGAGACAGCGTGTCCTGGAAGGTCGTTTCCGCATCCCGTACTTCATGACTGAGGGTAAGACGTTTCTCGTAAAATTTGGTTCCCGACCTATAGATTTTTCTCTCGGAACCTTCTCTTTTCTGAGTCGCTCTGTCTCACACATCTGGCTCGGCTTTTTTTTTTTTTCTTTTTTTCCCGTCTCGATCAATCTGTCCGTCCCTCTCTCAGACTGTGAGCACCTGATCCGACGGATGCTGGTTCTGGATCCGGCCAAGCGCCTCTCCCTAAGTCAGGTCAGAGAACATCGCTGGATGGTCCAGGAGATGCCGTCTCAGAGGCCTGTGCTCTACAGGCAAGGCGTGCCCGCGGAGAGCAAGGACAGCGTGGGAGAACACAGCGAGCAGGTGCTGCGTCTGATGCACAGCCTGGGCATCGACCAGCAGAAGACAATAGAGGTGAGGGCGAATTCAAAGAGCGGTGGGGTTAATCGACCTTTGTCATGGACTTGAGCAGAGCAGGGCAGGACTGTACAGTTGGAAAGTATATGATGATGATCTTGAATTTGATATTGAATGCAGAAATGATATTGAATGTAGAAATGGTTTGATGTGTGTTCTGTTTTTTTTTGTAAGAAATGACTCTCCAGTTAGGGAAACCGTTTTTATTGTTTGGGAATGTTCTAGATGCATGAAGATTCTAAGAATGGAGTGACAGAGTCCTGATGATACACACAATAATGACAACGTTAACACTCCCTGTCTGTCTGTTTGTCTTTCTGTCTGATTCTCTGTCTGTCACAGTCTCTACAGAACAAAAGCTATAATCACTTTGCTGCTATCTACTATTTACTGGTGGAAAGACTCAAAGCCCATCGCAGCAGTTTCCCTGTGGATCAGCGTCTCCACGCCAGCCAACGGCGGCCCAGTACCATCGCCGAGCAGACTGTTGTCAAGGTAACCCTCAGTGAAGGCACGCTAGACATACTGAAACTGTACCACAAATAGAAGAATCATGAAAAGCAAACATTACCGTACCTTCCCGTCTCATCGTTCTTACCATGATGTTGTGCCAACTCAGAGTAGAGCCTCTGTGCCAATACTCAGTTTTTAAAAACAAAGCAGTATCCCATAATGTAAGAACTTCTCTTGGCAGATTACATATCTGGCTAGTGTTAGAAAAAAAACATTTTTAAGGTTTGAAGGTTTAAAGCAGAGCCAAACCCTTCAACAGTTTTTAAATTGACTTACTTTGATGCTGGTACATGTATATGTTTGCTTAAAGAGAATTTTATATAATGCCAATCTATGCGTGCTTATATTTGCATACTCTCTTTCTATAGGCTAGTGGAGTGCCTGCTCAGGTGGGACTCCACCCCCAGCCTGCTCGACACCTGCCTTCCCCTGTTCTCCTGCAGACTTCCACAGACACGTTTGTTTTCCCACAAGCCCCTGCTCCTTCAGAAAATGCATTCATGGCGGAAGAAGTGGCCACGCCCAAGGTCAGTTCGGCCAAGCATCGTACAAAAGCGAAACAGCTTTGGAAAAAAAAAAAAAAACATGCCCAGAAGCCTGTTCTCGTGTTCTTGGGTTAGTGCCGGCTGTTCTTTTTCAGAGGTACGCGTGTTTAAATAGCACAGTTACGCACAGGCCTGTTGGACGACGGTTAGGGCTTTTGTCCACTCTGTGTGAAGTTCTTCAGCTGCTGTCTCACCCTCTCCTCATGGTTATGACTCATGTGAAGCCCAGTGTAGCCACAGTCCTCTGTTACCTCCCTAAAAATAGCCAACAGAGCACCAACCTTTGCAACCTTTTTTTTTTTTTTTTTTTGCTTTAAATACGCGGTTAGCGAATAAGTGGAAATTAATTTTTACTTCTCATTTTACCATTTATGAAAGAAATACAGTTCCGGTAAGTCGTGCCGAGTGGTAACGTTATTTTGGAAATGAATTCTATGAGTTGTGTGGTAGGATTTGATTATTTATGTGACAGGATTTCATTTTTGTGTTTGTGTGTGTGTGTGTGTGTGTTTGTGGCATTTCAGTTAAGCCTGTTGTCTAACTCATAGTGACATGCCAGGGCAGCTGCCCTCAGTTACACAACCCTCTGGTTCTCATCATTAAAGAAAAAACCTTGATTTAACCGTGTGACCTTGCGTCCATGCTCAAATCCATCAATGAGAAGGTATGGCTTTCGGTGGCCGTTCAGCTACTGGAGTCCGAAACCTTGCTGTTGTGTCGTGATGGCTGTAGCTGTCCCAGAATCAATTAAGTGCTGCTTTTCCCATTGTCTGGTTTTGATATTCATTGATTTACCCGGCCTCTTTCACTCTAAAAGGATCTTGACCCTGGGGGGGGGGGGGGGTGTCACATGACGTTGACTCGTCCAGACGATTCTCGGTTATGAACCGGACGTCTTGGTAATCATTTGGCTTCTAAAAGAGAGAGAGAGAGAGAGAAAGAAATAGAGAGAGAGAGAGAAAGACTACACGTAATGCTTTGGCTGTCACAGTGAGTAGTTTGAAATATAAGCAATCATCGCAGTTTCATCTGAATGCAGGAGAATTCTGGAAGCCCATGAGTATTTGATAGAGAGAGAGAGAGAGAGTAGAGGTATTATATAATTCTGATAAACAAAATGAAGCAGAGGCATATAATCATAGCTCTGCATACGAAAGATGATTATTATTATGAGGATGTGAGTAGGCGGAATTTGATTTTTTTTTTTTTTTTTCCCCTTTCCCTGTTGGTATTCAATAATTCATGCACCAATTCCTCCAAGGCACTGGTATCAAAGAAAGTCTTTTTTCCTCATTTTCATATCCGTGGATATGGTTGACCAAGGTGCCAGACTGATTTGAATGATGTGGAATTATGACCTTGTTTGTCATTGCCCCTGTTTTTAAAACAAGTCTTTCAAAATTGTTCCAATACTAAGGCAATAAAATTATATAAAACCCAGGATATCACTGTTAACTCAGGTTTCCGGTTTCTTATACACGCTATACAGCGAATACCTAATTTTAACATCCAGACCCTGTTTTCTCCAAGGACTATTTCACTATAAGGAATTTCATCAGTTTTGAATGAGAGCACTGTTTTTGGAGATGGAGGGTTTTTTTTTTGTTGTTGTTTTGTTTGGCCTTGGGTGTCATAACCACACAATGAATTCACCCTCTCGAAACTTGTATTCGAATCTCTTGTCCTCCATCTGAAAATCAGAGAGATGAGCAGAGTTCTTGTGCTCATGTCTTTACTCAGGTCAACGGGAGCCTTCTGGACCCGCTCCCGCCGGTCGTCGTCCGGAAGGTCAGCGGCTCCCTGCCCAGCAACGTCATGGAGACGTCCATCGACGAAGGCATCGAGGCAGAGGAGGAAGCCGCGGTGCCCCCAACTGCCTTTCAGACGGCGCGTTTCAGCCAGCGTCGGCACACCCTGTCTGAGGTCACCAACCAGCCTGGCACACTGACTATGACAGGTTAGTGCCACTCTGTGCCCACTGCTGTTTGGCGTCGCGACCACAGAATACCCGCTTCATTGGGTCAAACCGTTTCAATTACCGAAAATGAGGGCTTTTTTTTTTTCAGATTTTGAAAATGATAGTAATAAGACTTGCATCATTAGATTATGAGTAACGATTCCTGAAAACAGCTTCTTCTAAGAAATCAATGTTTCTTTATGTGGTGTGTGTTTGTTGGTAAATATCTTTACCTGTTTGTGTGTGATTTTGTTCTTCAGGGAAGCTGCTGTCCATGGGTTTGAACCCATCTCTGGGAAGCATGGACTCTGAGTGCGACATGGGCTCTACACACAGTGACCTCAGCCTGCCAGAAGAGTCTCCGGCTCTGAGGGCCGCGGTGTTGGCCAATAACCCTGTCAATCACGCAGCTCCCTCCATCTTCAACATGAAACCAGTCAACCCTGCGCTACAGACGCTGAACTCAGAAAAGAGGGAGAGCCACAGTCACTCCCCGGTAGGCTTTCGGGAAGGACGTCGCGCATCAGACACCTCCCTCACACAAGGTACGGCCCATTTTCCCTCCATCTTTTCTCCTCTTTATCCTCCTTTCCGCGCGTTGATTTAGTTTCTTTGCGCGTTTCCTCTCTCTCTCTATGGCATATTGCCTACTGTGCTCCCCCCCTTTGTCAGCCACTAAACCGCTAATCTTCTCCCGTCACAATTTTCGTCTAATTATCAGGATGCGTGTGAGGTGCATTGTTGCTACCTCCTCTTCCAGCCCACACGATCATATACTCATTGCAGACCAACTTCTGATTTTCAAAGATGACTAACTGAAAAATTGTCATGAAACAGTTCATTGGTGGTTGCAGCAGACGTCAGAATGAATGAATCAGTCCACTTCGAACGATATTATTAGAAACTGGAGGGTTCGTAATTGCATTTAACTCTCGAAAGCTCATTTTTAGTCATTTTATTCTTGGCACTTAGGACTGGTGGCTTTCAGACAGCACCTCCAGAACCTGGCTAGAACCAAGGGGATCTTGGAGCTTAACAAAGCTCAGATGGCGTTAGGATCTGAAGGGGCAGATGCAATGTCTCCCTTAAACCCCCAAGAGTTCCAGGACCTTCCCAACCAGGTCAGTCACTCACGGCATGAACAGTATCATCAACATCTAATGAAAGAGCCAGAGTGGTTTCATAAAGAAAACTTAAAATATGGACATTAAGACAAATGCATCCTACGTCATCATGTATATGCGAATATGCATATACAGAGGGAGAGCGAAATTTATTTGCATAAAAATATGAACAAGTATTTTCTTGGTATTTTTAAAATTTGCTTTTTATCCTGGGAATGAACTGTTCACTGTATAAATTGATTTTGTAGTATTCGATCCAGCTTGTCCAAAGAACCCTTTTTGGCTGTACAGACACGATTACCTTTTAACTATATGAGGGTGTAGTCTAGCTACTCAACGTCTCTTGTCATGTTGTGTTGGTCTCCAGGGAGATGGTTGCCAGGCACAGGAGGGTAATGGAGTGGCCGTATTCCCCAGTAAAATGCATCCTTACCTGCTGTCCAGACGACAGAGTTTGGAGACGCAGTACCTTGCTCAGAGATTACAGGTATGACATACCCGGTGAATGATTCACCATATCACGTAAAAAAAAATTCACGGCGCGCCATTGTTTTCTCTCGCACTCGTCCTCTACACACACAATTCCAAATATGTTTCAGTAATCCCGACGAAGTGTTCTTGGCTCAAATCCATAAACCATAAAGGAGCTACTCGTGTGGCATGTGAATGGTTTACATTCTGTAGATATTTATGAGTCATGACAAACGAAGTTTAAAAAAAAAAAAAAAAAAAAAAAAGGGAATGAGATGAAGAGGGTTGCGTGTTTTTGCGCCGATGTTTCTGAAATTGACACGGGACCTCCCCCCCCCCCCCCTCAGAGAGCCAGTTTGTTAGCGAGTGGCCCTGGAAGTGGACAGATGTTCTGCAAGGACATGCCGCCTCGCAGTTTGGAACAACAGCTCCAGGAACACCGGTTAGAAACCGATCCCGTCAAACGCTCTCTGTTTACTACTGTGATATCATGATTTCACGCTTTGTTTAAAACTGGCGTGACACGTACGAATTCTATGATTGCACAACAAATAAGATTTTAAACGCTGAACCTGAGAATTGTCATGTCGTTTATTGTGAAATGTAAGCATTTCTCTGTATTACCTACACAATGAACACAGAGGAGTCATTTAAATTGAATCATTTACAAAGTCATTTTAATCAAAGACAGAGATTTTCTGACAGATTTGAACAGAATCGTATGACTTTTTCTTTTTTTTTAATTTCACTTCAACAAGCACGTTCACTTTTTTTTTCAATTCTTTTGCTATTTTCTTTGAATTCTCTAGGCTACAGCAGAAGAGGCTTCATCTCCAGAAGCAGTCTCAGCTTCAGGCGTATCTCCACCAGATGCAGCTTGCAGAAGATTCTTACTCCACAGCTTTGGACTGTGGAGAACCCCAGCAGAGTAGCCCTCTGTCCAGCCCCTCCTTCACAAGGACGCAGCCCCTCAGCCCCGTCCTGGAGCCCAGCACTTTCCCCATGGCCTACAGCCGCCCCGGTGGCCACATCTCAGACCTGCACTTTACGCCGCCCCTGTCGGAGTTACCCGCCTACAGCCGGCCCGGCTACACCCTCCCTGTCCCGGCCGAGCCACTGTACGCCTGGAGCCCAGCTCAGCCCCCTCTTCCTCCGGGCCAGGGGGAGGTTTTGGCCGCCCAGCCCAACACGGAGGCTCCTTACTTGGACTGCGAGATGATGGAAACGGTGGAGGCCCAGCATGGTTACGTGATGGTGAACTAAACAGCTCCGGGGTGCATCACGTCTCGCGGCGAGGCAGGCGCTCGAAGAGGAGTCTTTTCACCAAGAGGCCTCAGGGAGAAATAAAACTGCGTCGTAATAGCAATTTAGAGGCGCGATACTTAACAAACGCACCTCTCTACTTCCTCCCTCTCCTAAGACTGCGCTCAGGTCAGGGTACAATGGACATGTATTGTCCCTCACTTGTGAGACTGGGGATAAAAAAATAAAAAAAAACCCTGACAGATGATCATTTTATAGAAGACCTCTTCTTGGGAGTTAATTCAATAAGCACAAAGGAAATAAAAAGAGACACGCAAGTAGAAGTGCAGTTACAGATGGATTTTTATATCAGTATTAAAGCAATATATTGTACCCAGAATGCTCTGTACATTTCTGATAGTTTGATTTATTAAGCAAGTTAAAGTGAAGACTTAAATAATAAAAAAAAGTAAGGGGGGGGGGGTTGGGAATTATGTAAATAATATGTTTCTGTGAATGACAAACAAAAGGATGAATGTTAGTAACACACTAATGCAAAAGGAATGTTTCAGACTTTTGTTTTACTAAGGCACACTGAAGTGGAGGAGGAGACTGTGGGAAAGAAAAAAAAAAAGAAGAAGAAAAAAAAACGAGGGATGAGCACAAGTAAAGTGATGTAGGGCCTGCTTTTCACTGTTCCCTTTGACAATCTCTCACACACCACTTTCTCCCCCTCAGGTACCAACCTCATTTAGATGAATTCACGCAGAAATATTGTCCCCTTTATAAGCTCTCCGGGCCGATGAGAAGAGGTAATAAAGCGAGGAAGGCTCTTATCAAAAGCTATTGTACAAAAATGTTAGTGTTTTTAGAGAATGTTGCTAACTTTTTGTTTTCCCAGAAACAAATCATGTGTTGAGTGTTGTAGTGATGTGCCTTTCTTTTTATTTTCCTTTCTTTCTTTCTTTCTTTCTTTCTATTCAGATGAATGTACATTTTGGTGAAATCCTTTTTTTAAAAAAAGAAAAGAAACAAAAGCAATTTCCAGTATGGAAATTTCTAGAATACATTGACCTCTATTTTACAGATTTCCTAAACCAAAGTCTCCTCAGAGGTCACATTAAATAGTCCACTATGTGGGATTCAGGTTAATTATATATGATCTGACATGACATGGTTGTTATGGTCCAACAGTATATGCTGTCCAAAAGTATAATAGCAATATCTAGAGTTATGGAGTCATATAGAAGGTGTGAAATACAGGTGTGTTAGTTATTGTGTTTACTTTGTCACTGTCATTTCATGGCTTTGGAGATACAAAAAAGACTCAACTCCTTAGAACTTTTAGTCAAATTGTTGTTGACTGCACCTTTATGATTGTTAATATTAAACCTGAAATTTAAAAAGAGAATCTTCTGGTATTTTTTTGGTTTTCATAGAATTGATACTAACACACATTGATATTGACCATAAGTAATGTATGATTATGCTGTCCAAAATACTGATATGGTCAATTTTTTTTTTTTTTTTTGGGACAGTTTACAGATTTTGACATCAAAGGGGAACCAAATGTTGGAAACTTTATCCTGATTTGATTTTAAACTTCCCAACAAGGCCTGTTTCAAATACCAAGCCCAGCGTGTCTACACGTATCACTAAAAGAGCATATGAAATATTGACCATGTTAAACTCAGACTACACACAGTTCTTGGAAACTGTCCCAGTTTATAGAAGAAGGGGATACTCAAGGAACTTGTGTATAATTCCATGTCTCGCACTTTTCTGTTCAAGCATCTGTTCCCAAACACATCTTCGACAGTGACCTCAGAAGTGAGCAACTTGGTCATCCTATTAAAATCCAGCCATGTTGACCGAACAGCACCAGCAGACGCACGGTAATCCTCAAATCAGATTACCATGATGGTCTCTTCTTCTGGGTTAATGCCGTACATCTGGCACTGATGATGCTAATCAGTCATGACTCATGAGTCGACATACGGTCCCAAATGTCGCCATTCAGCGCGACGTACCAAGCCCCCTCTTGTTCAAGAACGTCCTGGGTAAAGAAACTTCAACTGAGTTTCATTATCCCCGAGAGGAAAAAATTAAACGCGCCAGTTTGAGTCTGCAGTCCAATGGCGGTGAGACAATAAATAGACAAGTTCTCTGTAAATAGATGCAAAGAGTGAAACATGTGTTTTAAAGGGGAGCTGAATTCCCCTAGTGATTAGACCGATGAGTAATACACTGCTGACACTCAAAAGGTGAGTCGTGATGTTCCAGCCATAAGCTGTTCACGATCAGGCACGAAAACAGCAGTCATACAATCCGCAACGAACAAATAACGTCCTTGTCCGACCAGATGCGTTGCAAACCAGCAGATCCTTCACTGTGTTTCAAGACCTTGTCATTGTGTCCCAGAAAAATAGCTCTAATCTCTAAAAATATCTGCATATTAGAATTATTTGATATATTTGTTTCAGGACCAGCGAATGAATCCCGCGTTTAAAACGCCACATGGTTTTCTACGGTGGAAGACGTTGATTAAACGCGGTGTGCGCTGGACATAAAATCGCATGAGTAAAGGACAAAAAAACCCCGATGTTTATATATATATCTATATATATATATATAAAGACTAACAGAAAGAAATATAAAGTTGACTATGACTCTTGGAAAATGCACTTGCAGAGCACAAAATTCCAACATTTGCTCCTTAGGCTTAACGGTAAACTACAGTTGAACTTTTTCCTTCTTGAATAAAATGTCCAATGAGAATCTGGCCAGTTTCACACATGAATTCATCAATTTCAAAACAGCCACTTCAGTCATTATCAGTCAACATATACAAGCCTAAACACAACCTAATATAGGCTGGAGCAAATTCAAAACAAATTTAGTTTTCTTTATTAAATTTTTGGGGTTGACATTCCTCTGGAGTCAGTCTTCTGCACCACTGGAGACTCAGGCGTGTGGGAGTCTGGTGCTATTCTCACTCTAGGTTAAAAGCCAGAACTATACTGCAGTTTGGCTTGAACAACTTAGCATCTCTATGAAGGGCTTTTGTCTTGTGACTCACCATCTATGCTTCATTTATATGCATACATACACATGTACACATGCACACACATACACGGCTGGTTTCAATCAGGTTCTTTATTATGTCTCCCCATTTCAGTGTCAGAGCAATGGAGTAATATTCATATAAAACCAAAACACATTTTCATGACAACAACAATAAAGGTACTACTGTCTGTACTTCGTAGCTAAGGAGGAATCTGACAGTTTTACTGTCAAAGCAAATGCATTGTTTCATGTGCCAGGTGTAGATTCAGCCTCCTACCAAATCCACGGTGACTTGATCTAAAAACTACCAGAGATTCTCAACCACGACAAAAGGGCCAGTATGTGAGAAGTCATGCAGTTGCTTTAGTACAAATGACACAAAAAGTTACACAGATCTTTCCAGTATGAATTAAAAAAAAAAAAGAAGGAAAAACAAAACATAAAAATGAAAAGTAAAGAAAGAGAGAAACTAAATGAAAGTGTGCAGCATGATGAATGGCACAGTGTGGTAGAGCCTGTTTTTTTTTTTTTTTCCTCTTTTTTTTTTTCTTTTCTTTTCTTTTTTTTTTTTACAACATATTCTGTCTCCCACTGGTGCCTGGGAATTTTTTTTTTGTCTAATTGTATCTTTTCAGGAGGTGCAAATCCAAACTGTCCCTTTCAGAAAATGGGCATTACGTCAGTTATTTGTCCGTCAACCAGTAGAGTCAGTTAGTGCAAAGCTTGGGTCTAACGGGACACAGCACAGCTAATGCTTTAGGCTTTGCTTCAAAGACAAGCAAAGAAGAGAACATCTGAGAGACTGTGTTTTATGGAGCTATCGGCTGCACGGAGCACACAGCTAAGTCCAGACACAGACAAGCATAGCCAGCATGTAAAACTGGCCAAACGCGTAATACTGAACCAAAAAAAAACAAAAAACCCAAAACAAAAACAACTGCTCAAAATACCTCAGTGCACAGAATCTGATGGACCACACCTGTAGATCAGAGACAGAGATGCATGTCGCTGTATGATCTTCATACAAATCGATTCACTATCCAAAAAATAACAAAACAAAAAAAACCCCCACAAAAACAAACAAAAAAACTGCCCAAATGATCTTTCCCCGGAGCTTTGATTGCACTATGTGTGACTAAGCGTGACGTTAGAATTTCAGAAGCAAGAGTAAAAGTGCCTGCCGGTAGTGGAGGTAAGGGAATGCGCGAACATGTTTGTGTGTGTGTGTGTGTGTGTGTGTATATGTATCTGAAGGCAGAGAAGAGAGTGTTTTAGGCTCAGGGAGGTGGCAGAGCTTAGTTAGCTCTGGCTTTTTTTTGTAGTGAGATTAAGGGCTGAGATGGTAGAAGGGGAGGGTGAATCGCTTTCAGAAAAGAGGGAGGGGGGGGGGGAGGGGGGCTGCATGTGGAGAGCGATACAGTCAAAACCAAAACGCAGAGGACAGAGACAAAATTTCTCTTCCGTTATTTCCACCAAACGTAACGGGAAAGGTTTTCTCCTCTCCATAAGCAGTGTGAAAGATGATCCGACGTGTTAATAAATAAGGAGGAGGTCAGTTTGCGGTGTGTATGTTCAGCAGTGTGTTCCTTATGCCAGGGCAAGAACTGTTAGGAGAAAGGAGAGAGTAAAAAAAAACCACATTGGACACCGTAAATACAGACGACATTTCCAGGTAAATTAAACAGGGAGTTAAACGATTATCTGTTGAACAGAGTTCAAATCATTCGTGTTCTTCATATGGAAGAGTGCTTCAGCACGCAAACAAAAAAAATGGATGTTTTCTCAATGTCTTTCTTATCCCTTTCAAAGCTTTTCATCCGCTCTTGCACATAATGACTGTACTTTATGACAGATGACTACCTCTTTACAATACACACTGCATGATTTTTTTTTTTTTCATCGTGTCCACAGTGGAAGCGCATCAATGGAATGACTCAGAAATTCACAAGTCCTGTATCAGCAAGAATTGATCTGTGACCACTTACCACTTATGGCCTCTTGGGCAAAGTATTTGACATCTATGTCTTGGTCTGAAGCTAGTTTTTCCAGCACTGGTTTCACTTCTGTTTGTAGAGAACTGCGAAGAACCGAGTCAAAGTCAAACTTTGATGGGCCTTGACTTTCTAATACAGAGCAGAGTCGGGTATCTTTGCTTCTGCTACTTTTAATCAGTTCCAAACTGCAGTTCCAAACAGTTCCAACTCGATCCACAAAACGATGATAAACCGTTAAGACTAACAGAAGCTTAAATTTAAAATGACCAATATCTAACGCACCCAGTCTCTGTATTCTGATTTTACCGTCAACACAGATTCATGAAAAACGAGTGTTAAATTAGGTTTGATGTAAATGTAAATAAAATAGATGAGGCTGCTAGCGCTCTCTCTTACGTACTTGCTGTCTAACACTGGTCCAATCTTCTGCAGGGACTTGGCCACATTAAAGCGCACGTTGGCCACCTGGTCGTTTGACATCTTCAAGACGACGGGCAGCATGTGTTTGGTTGTGATCTCCTGTCCGCACGCCTCAGACAGGGCCTGAACGAGAGCCGCAGTCACACACACACACACACACACACACAGAAACACACACACATGCAAAGCTGAAAATGCCATTGCCCACACACACTCATATGTACCAAGCATGCCGTGACATGTTTGTTTATTTTATATCCCTTCTCTGTTACTTCACAAAGACGTGTCACTGGAGTTTAAAGCCTTTTGTTTTTCCAACACTTCAGCTGTCTGCCCAGTTACGTCAATCAGATCCTTTTCCTTAATTCCACATGGAAACGCTGAGCGAAAAGAAAAAGGCTCTACATAACTCAGCAAACTGTGCACGCTCAAAGTCGAGCTAAACACATACATAAAAAAAAAGAAATAAATCCCCCCACGACAAACAGAAGTTGTGCTTCTTCACTCATAGTCCTCACCATCTGCACAAACTGCACTCTCAGCAACACACTGCACATTTCTGACAGTGGATAATGACGTGAATGGGAGCAGTCAGACACTCACATTAATACAGAAGAGGGTAGTCATCCTGTGGAGGTAGTTTGGGTCATTGGCCATACCCAAGACTTTGGGAATGATGGTGTTTTGGGCCCATTCTGCTCCAAACTTCTCCACCAGTTTCATCAGGTTACATGTAGCCGCCTCTCTGATGGCGTACACTGTAAAAAAAAAAACCAGACAGTCCGTCGCTTTGAGCGTTCATGTGACAGACAGTTGAGAGAAGCTGCACTCGTTTAAAACGCTGTAGCATTCTGGGTGTGTGCAAATGCAATTAGGATTCTAAACTTGTTTGCCGAGTTTCACTTAAGGCTGTTCACAAAGGGCATAGATCACACACATACATGCCTGGCCTCTTAACGCAAACCCCCCCCCCCCACCCCACCCCCATCCCCCACCAACCACCATCTCACTCACAATAAATCCGCCCACGCTGTCACATGAGGACAGTGAACAGAGTGGTGAAACTTTCAGGGTTTTTTTTTTTTTTTGTCACTTGTGACAGCCATACCAGAGTTACTGCCCAGTAAAGTCACTGAGCTCCGGTGTCTGTCCAGCAGTCACTGCCTCCGCAGTCAGAGCTCCAGAGCAATCACGACCTGTTACTGGTGTTTATCCTCTTAATCGTGTTTATCATCCCTACAAACACAGACGTTAATACCCAAACACTGAGAGAGAGGCATGGGACCTGCAGCTGGGGCATGTTCCACACGTACCCAGAGACGAGGTAGAGAAAAGCCCCACCCGCTGTGGGGTTACCCGTCAATTCGCCCTCTGGCTTGCACCCGCCCCCACCCACACAAACACACACACACACACACACACACGTAAAAAGGGCCATTGGCAGGGCGTAAAGACATGGATGAAACCATCACGGTTTACGTGCCAAAACTCCACAATGCCCTGTCAGTCATCTCTCAGTTCAGCCATACAGACTCATGAAAATGTATTTTAGAAACACAAGGGAGTAACATACCGTGGTCAACAAGCCACGCCATGCAAAGGGAATTCAGTTTCTCGTCAAAGAACTCCACACCCTGAGAGAAACAGAGCGAGACAGAGAGAAGAAACCCAAAAAAAAAAAAAAAAGACAGAGAGAGAGAGAGAGAGAGAGAGAGGGAGAGGGAGAGAGAGTGAAAGATATAGATAAGGACTGCAGTTGACATTTTCCATTATCTTAAAGTCCATTTCTCTGAGTCTGCAATCCGATTTAGACCGGCTTTATTTCCTTTGTGGTTGAGAATGTAGAACAAATCAAAAACTTTTCCAGTGTTCCTGGACACCCTGCAGAAGTCGTGTGATATAAGAGCTGAAGCTCACTCTGTCTCGATTAGATCTCGCGTGAAGGCCGCTGACGAGAACAGGGCGAAGAGCGCCGTCTCGGACAGAGACTCACCAGTTGCCCCGCCAGCAGGGGCATGTATTCGATGATGGCCAGGCGAACCCTCCACTTGGCATCTTCTGCCAGCTCTACGATGGCAGGCAACAGAGACTGGGACAGCTGGCGAATGCCAATCACCTCGTTCACGCAGTCCAGGTTGGAGATGATGTTGAGGCGAACTTCAGGGCACTGCGGGAAGGAGAACACGTACGCAGACAGAAAGAGAGACAGACAGAAACGAGACAGACAGACAGAAATGAGGAACAACACTATAGACGATATGCTTACCAAACCTGTGTATGTGATCATTCTTATATGCCAATAAGAAGATTTTTTTTTTTTTATTCCCCCCATAGCTACTTCTTCAACTCAAGGCAACATGACCGTGAATCGAAAGTTTCAGCGCTGACACACACATTGGAAGACTTTCTGGTTTTCTGATTTCACTTATTTGCCTTGAGTCTGGTTTACTCTGAGGTTTGTAAAACTCTTCACAGACATGTTCCTATTGTAACTTATGTGGAGAGGAATAGCTAAGACAAATGGAACAGCAGCAAGTAATCAAGACAAATGCCACATAAAGGGATAAATCACGAAAAAAAACCCAGAGAAACAAACTCCCCCTCAAAAAAACCCCCAAAAAAACAGCGAGGCAATCATTCATGCATCCATTTTTACATCGACACTTTCCACTTTTCACTGAGGGTCGACTGTTAGCACTACAGGCTCTGGCCCATGGGATCAAAGTGACTGATTTTAACAGAACACAGACCTCTGAATACAGCATAAGCCACATCCCCCTCTGCAAGGTCTACACTTGGGCCAAAGCCAGACAATGCGCACGCGCGCGCACACACACACACACACACACACACACACACTCGGCTCGTGCATAGATCATCTGATCGGAGGCTTTGTTCTGAGGCTCACCTCATCTTTCAGCTGGGCCAGGAAGAGAGGAAGCAGGTGTTCGATGGTGTTGTCTTTGCCAAGAATGGTGGATAAGCCCATTATGACGGAGGCCAGGGCAGATTTGACATGCTGATTGGTGTCTGAGACCAGCTCCTGTTCGAGAAAGTAAAAAAAAAAAAAAAAAGCCCACATACGATAAGTTTTACGGAAATTAGCGCCGATACCTGACACGAGACCGAGGCTCAATGTGTATTTCAATCACGCAAACCGTTCGTTAAAGTGTAGTCGGAAAAATGAAACATAATTTTCAGCTCTAATAAGAGTCTGTGTCAGCCATTCCTGCGACCCGATTCGCCTTATAGCACCGACGCCTTTGATTACCGACAAAATGTCAGTCAGAACCGCTGATGACTGGTTACTAATGACATTACAATGCACACTAAGAACACTAGAGCACAAGTAGGTAATCAGGCCGGTGTTCGCCTTAACTGAGAAATGAGCCATGGTGATTTGAGTAAAAGGACGTTTTTGTAAAGAAAGCATCTCACTATGACAACAGTGACCCCTAGTTTTATAAGATGGAAGCAGAAGTTAAACTGCGGCACCAGTTAAATGTTGGAGACTTCAGATATGGCAATAATGTTAAACGTGGCCTGGCTGTGGATTAGATGTAACATCTGTGCAGTGACTGTACTCTATGGAGGAGCAGTGATATGATAAGTAATGAAGCCTTATGGTGCTTACAGAGAGAACAGACCAACCAGATCTCTACACTTTAACAGGGTAACGTTAACTTTTTATAATATTAATCATATTATATTAACAAGAACCAGACTTCTATCCTTTCACAGGGTGACATCAAAAAGGTTTTCGAAAACCTGAACACTAAAACTGGACAAAATTGTCCAAACTTAACGAGACACCGAAGAAAGATTCGTCCGTCAGACAGATTCCTTTTCTTTCCTTTTTTTTGCAAATCAGATAGAGACAGACAGACAGACGAACAGACAGACATTTAGGTTTTCACAGGTACTGTTAGTGGAGGACAAGATGACTTTTTGCCCCCTCTCACCTTCACACAAGGTAGAATGTGAGTCATAATGATGGTCTCTCTGCTGTCCTCTGGCAAATTCTCACAGAATTCTGTTGAAATAAAAGACATGAGATTAGATTTGAAAGGAACAACGTGCATGAAATAATATTATGCATTGAAAGACCATTTGGGGGGTTCACGCTCACCTTTGACCTTGTTGGCTGCAGCTGCCCGCACTTCAGCCTCGCAGTCTTTGAGAAGGTTCTGGAAGGCTGGCACCAGGTCGTTCTTGGTGATCTCCGGACCCACGGCTTTCTGAAGCTGTGTATTACACACAAACCCAAAACATGAGGCTGAAACCTCTCGACACCCACTGTGTCACGCTTTAGGCCCATGCATTCCATTACAGTGATGCCCTGCCGTGAACAGCAATCAAAAGTACCGTACTCTCTCTCTCCCTCCCTCCCTCCATCCTTTTCTCTCTCTCTCTGTCTAAACACTCATCAGACACACTGCAGTGGAGAGCCACTTGTTTTTGTCACTCACTCCGCTTCAAGCCGGAAGAATGAAAGCGTGGAGGTGGACTGAGAAATGATGAATCATATTCTACCCATCGTTAAGACCGGCGCTAAACTGAACATCTTTCCATTCTTAAAAAAAAGGAAGAAGAAGAAGAAGAAGAAGAAAAAAAAAAAAAAGAAATAGCCAAACAGCACTTCAATCTGTGGCATGCCAGGACATCAGGCTTTCTTCCTGTTACTGTTAAACAACTCAAGCTGTGTTCCACAGACCCGGTTTACTATTAACATATTTAACGTTTCACATGTTGCAGAACACTTTGCCAACTGAAGTATGCAGAATTTGTACGAGTGTACAGTATTAATGAAAGCCAACCTACAGAATTTCAAGGGATGAGGCTCATTCAAAAAAATAACCAGCCACAATTAAAAATGTGCAACTGCTTCAATTAGCTATTAGTTACAAATACATCTTCCCCCATTTTCAATATGCAAAAGCTGAGATTCCTGGCAACTTAAAACTCCATAAGTGTGTACACTGTACATGTGATGTGGCTTTCTTCACTGAACCTGCGTACTGCTAAAGAAACAACAGGATTATCTTTTGTTGATGGTGGCTGTCTGATGGTGTTACTCTGCAGTTCAAATCTACGTCTTTAATCAATGTCTGGTGGGTCTTTGGTTCCAAGTTCAATGTTAATTCCCATGAAAGTTATCTGAGGCACCACATCACATAGACTAAGCCAATGAGATCTTGTGGCAGCACTGGAAATGTGAAGAGAGTGAATATGGGTCAAGTTGCACAAAAAAAAAAAAAAAAAAGGCAAACAGCTTGCGTCAGGGTATCATTAGCGGGTTCACAGAATCTGGACAGCTCTCTGTAAGCCTCACATATACACATCTCAACACAGACCTTTTGTCATAAAGGGCACTGGCACCACAGGCCTAATCTGAGCAAGCAAAGCATGAGGACACACACACACACACACACACACAAAAAAAAAAAAAAAGAGTGAGAGATTTTAAAACAGAAAATACAGCAGCAGCTTTCAAAACCCACATAAAGCCTTCCTCTGTGATGACTCTGAAAAGATATCACCACCCGTGCCCTCAAAAAACCTACAAATATCAGGACAAAAAACACCCCACATGCATCTTTATCTTTATGGTGCTCCAGTCATACAAATAACTATTACTGCAAACCTAATGTCTGCACTACCAGTTTGAGTGCACCTAAACAATGAACAGGCCTGGAATTCACAGCCCTTTTTTTTTTTGGCTCTTACCTCAGAAAACTTGTCAGCCACCATGTAACGCACCCTCCAGGACTTGTCTTCTGCCGCCTGTCGCAGAGTGGGCATCACCAGGGTCTCCAGGTCCTCCTGTGGCAACAGCTGGGCTATGCTAACGCAGGCCTCCACCGCCAGCAGACGCACAGAGTCCTGCAGGCACGGACCGGCACAACAGCAACATTAGCGCAGGGTATCGTGCCACGCTTCAGCAGAGTGCCAGACAGACCGTCATTTAAGCAGGAAACTCATACAGGTATAATGGGATGAGAAGAAAGAACTAAATTACAGAGTACACGGAGTGTCTTTTTTTATTGAAATCCATTACTACAGCCTCCTCTTTTATTTAGCCGAGCTCAAGCATGGCTGTATCGCCCGATGAAACCAGCCGCGTGTGTGTACTATCGGTCCTGAGTGAAACGTATGATGTTAGGTGCAGAAGCGTCTGCAGAAAAGGAATGGAGAACCCTGGGGTTGTATGAACCTATGAAGGGCGCTGACACAGAAGCAGTCTGTGCATTTCATATGTCTGAGAAACAATAATACCTGGACCAGCTCTGCATTGTTCATATAATAATTAATGTGTTTAATGGCTCACGGAAACCATAAACTGATCCAGCCTCAGCACTCTTTCCCTAAGACACCTGATTGATCAAGAAAGAATAAGAGTGTGGACAGCCACAACAACAACAACAACAAAAAATTTCACCCCATTTCATGACAACCCCAGCCTTTTCATTCCTGTCTTTGTTCATTCATACACGGGCTGTGTTTGAAAGAGGGAGAGCGTGGCTATAGACAGACTTCTGTTCTGAAGAAACGGACCTGTTCGTCCGAGGCCAGGGCAGTGAAGAGAGAGATGATGTCACTCTTAACATACTCCAGTTCTAAGACTTTGGCAAACTCGCCAAGTTTGGAGGCAGCGGCGCGGCGTACCATAGGCGTGTCGTCGGAGCACAGGGTGCGGAAGTGCCTGCAGGGAGACAAGGCTCCATTAACACGGGCTGGAACCACCAACTGTGACGTATGAAAGTGATTAAGAATGACACTGAAACAACCACAGCCTTTGTTGACTCAATGAAGGTGACTCCAGCCACAGTCATGACGTGCGTAAATGAGGACAAGGGTTTTTTGGAGGGGTTTTTTCGTTTGTTTGTTTTTTTGGAGACAGGTATAGGAGAACAAGCACTCTGACTCACTGTCGAATCTCAGCTTTGACCGTGCTGGAGACCCGTGGGTAACAGACGCTGAAGAGTCCGCAGGCAGAGGTCCGTGAGGTGAACCAGTCTCCGCTGGCCAGTCTTTTCACCAGCGGTTCAAAGTGAACCTCCAGGTCGACGGGCGAATGCTCGTGGGAGATCTTCCTCAGGGACTCCACTGCCTTGTCCCGAACCACAGTTTCCTCAACTGTGGCCAGGCTCTCCAGCGGAGGCTGAGATGTAAAGAGAGAGAGAGAGAGAGAGAGAGAGAGAGAGAGAGAGAGAGCAAACACATGAGTGAGTTTTGGAGAGTGAGAGATGTGTGTATTTCATTACAATGACCCTGAAATCTGCAAGCCATTTACCAGAAGACAATGCACGTATTCAGGGCCTCCCACAAGCATGGTAAAATTCCCCAACTGCTCAGCCAGGGCCAGGAGCACCTCATCCTCATCATAGATGGTATCTGCACCAAATAAGGTTGGATTAGATAAAAGTGGACAGATAACAAGAAAATGTGGGCGCACTTTCAGATGTGATTCTGAATTCCAATAACATTTGTGCATATGTCAAGCAATGGGGTATAAATGTGGGAGGTTCTGATTTATTGATGACATGGGAACAAAATGGTTCTTGTCTCAGTTAATGTCATCTAATATTTGACATGAATGGTAATAAAACTATTGCTATTGTGCTGGAGAGTCACAAATAAGATGTTAAGTATGTACCTGTTAGGAAGGGTAGGAGTTCTGTACGTGTCCGCTCCACACCCAGTGCCAGAGCTATGGTGGATAATTTCTTGATGCTGTTCAAACGCAACTGTAAGAGAAGAAAAACCGTTAAGGACGTCCCTGGCATAACTCCATTGCGGCACTATGTTTATTAATTTTAATGTACCCCTATTACTCAAAGTTTATCAAACACACTGGGATGACGCAAACCGCGACCAAGTTCCAAGCAGGCAGTGTGGGCCCTCATTCACTTGCGTCTGTTTCATGAGAAATGTTTCTCCTATTCGCTCATCAAAGACTTATAGATGAACAGGTTTATTTTACAGGCTCAATTTAAGACTAAGATGGTAACTGCACGGGCGTTGCTAACATTAGGCAACCTTTAAAAATATATCGACATCGGAATGATATTACATCAATGACTGCGTACACTGGCATTTTGTCGAGGCATCCGATACCATGACTGTCTATTATTTGAAGGTATCTGAGCAGATAATGGGAATAATAAGAAGAATTCCGAGTAGATCATGAGTGTTTGGTTGGCATGGTATCAGCTGAGAGGTGGGTGTATCCTACTTCGCTCAAACTGAGTGGGCGAGGCCGCAAACAACCGCATACGATGAATAAATAGCAGCAATACTGAATTTGTTAGATGGGAAACCTGCTTGTCACCGTTACGGCAAGACTGACCTGATTGGAAATGTCAATATTTATCTGACTTCCTTTGCTGGATACATAATCACACTCACATACAGATGATATGTTTTAACGCACTACAGCTACACATGCTAGCTAGCTACCATGCTACCACATTTTACTACGTTACAATATTAAGCAATGTACCACGTCTGTTTCTCGCTTCTGAAGGCAAGAAACAATAATGCTCGTACCTCATATTACAGAATGATTTTGTTATAATGTTTAACGAATTATAACGGCTATTTTCTTCAGGTGAGCAATGCCAACCGGTTAGCTATCTGCCTGTATCCACTGGCGCCGGGTGATGAAATCTAGGTCAGGCCTTTGCGTAGCCTAGCCTCAGAATATTCTCAGACGTTGTAACTGACATTTTCGTATCCATTTACAAAACGTCTAAAAGAATAGTCTGTTTGATAATAATCTATTTTACCTGAACATCCTCATTCCGTAGTTCATCAATTAGCACTGCAATGGGATAAAGTGAATCGTCTCCATCGGCACCCGCCATCTTGGACAGATTTGCGGTTGTCGCGTTCCTGCTACGGGGTTTCTGTCGGCGCTATGAGGAGCTGTAGCGCATTGTATTCGCACCGAAAACACGTAAAACTGCTCTTATGGGCAGATTACCAAACTATACGATTAAAGAGCCACATATTAAATCCGTGTAAGTAAATGTGATGTTACGCTGTATTAATAAAATAATTAAAACATTCCAATATGAGAGTGAACATCCGGTGTTTTAATTATAGTTGCTGAAAATAAATAAACATATTACTAACATTTTATATTTCAACATCTCGATCAGGACATTGACTTAATCGTGTATAGGCCTTTCTAGTCAATAAAACATTTAGAGATTTCTTCCAAGTGTAAATGTGAGGAGGACCCTAAAGCATTTTAATTGCAGCGCAAGTAAGGAGTCCGGGCTGCATCAACAGAAAGTTCGTTTTTACGAGCACCATTAAGGAGAGTGCCCGCAATTTAAAATTAGTAAAATTAAATGAGACCTATTCAGCTTGTGAGAGTATGCAAATAGGCTGTCTTTATCGAGATGGTCGCTAAACAAGAGGGAGAAAGACTGATAAACGTTGCATTATATAAATGATGTTAACATCCCTAACCGCTCTTTAAACTTTTAGGTCAGTCTTCCGACATCAGGAGATGACTTGTCGAAGCTAATTATTTAACTAACACTCATTACTTTGAGCTAATTGACTGGCACAGACATGTGCTCCTCTCGGTTCTGTTCTGCTTTGGGAACCTTCGATAGTCTAATGTGAAGATATGTGAGGTTAAGTACAAACTGCTTTAACATGTGCACACTACTAAGTAAACGGTCGCGCGAGCTTTTTAATTTCACTTCTCGCATGTCACCCAGGCAGGCATCACTGAAAACCGAACACTGTTTACTAGGGAGAATCAAAATGCGTACAAAAAAATCTCTTAAACCACGATTAATACAAATAGGGGAAAAATCTATCTGCATGACCAAAAAAGGAATCTTGAACATCTGTCCTCCTCTAGTAATGAAAGCGTGTATAAATGTCATTCATTTGCTAATTTGTGTTTGGTTAAAACAAATCGCTATCCATTATTCATGTCATTTATTGGTCTATGCGTAGTAGGATCAAGCTTTTGAAAAAAGAAAAGGATGAGGTTGAGCAGAAATCTTTGAAGCCCAAACTACAGATGCTTTTAAGAGTACAATAGCCGCCTTCTCTCAGTTTCTTGCACTGAACTTTGATATGACCAGTTGTTTATACACACATCATGTAGATCAAATCTCTAATGTTTATTATGATAAAAGCAATAATTATTTTAGTCATGTTTACATTTTTTTCTTATCCCGAGGGGGAAGGAGTTCTTTTGGATTTCCTCACTTAATGGTGTGTCACAAGTGGAGATACTTGAAGCACAACACAAGATTTGATGGTCCAACTGTATTTTGTTTTTTAACAGAAGTAATTAGATTTTGTTGTTGCAGTCCTCTGAGGAATAATTTGGAGGATAGTACAGTTGTGACTTTATCCAAATGCAAGACCCAGAAAGTGGGTAAGCAAGATTATGGCATAAATACAATCCTTGTTTATAATTATGATTGACTTTTAATGTGATAATGCCTAAGAAAGTATTTGTTAACTCACATATGAATGATTTTGGATGAGTTTTTCTCAATGATGATGACACTTGTCTCCGGTTTCATTGTTTATTTTGGATGGTTACCTTTTAAATCGTCGTTTTGTAGCAATGCAGTTGCGCAAATTTGCTCTTTTAACTGACCTCATTAATCAAACCAAGTTCTTTATTTATCGATTTAGCTTCAAATGTTTGCAGCTTTAAACTGAATGTGCAATAGCTGTTACTGACGGTCATTATCCAACTGCATTGAGCAAGATTTCTCTTTTAGCCGGATGACCTGAGCCAGAATCCTAGATTATCCAATAGGAAAAGAGATAAGGAAAATTCCTATTGAACATTCTTAACATTTGATTTAAGTTTATCCCCCCCATACAAGCAATCCTATCTTGTGAAATACCCTACAGGTGTAAATAACTAACCTAAAAGGGTCATTTTGCTCTCTGCACTAAGGTAAAACATAGAAACCTTTCTCTGAAACAAAAGAATAATAAAAGACTGAGTCTAGTAAAACTATACTCACAATCCCAGCTCTTAAATAAAATAGAAATACAAAAATATATATATATATATATATATATATATATATATATATATATATATATATACAGTCACTGAAATCTATTTCAAAATGTCATGTGGTGAAACAATATTTGAAATGCTAGATTTTGCCAGAGAATGATGTGCATTTTCCAAAGTGTTGTGTAGAATTCCTCAGCAAAGTCCACAGAAGTGTCAATGTGTCAGGAGAAGACAACCTTTGGAACTTGAAAGTGTTCATCAGATTAGTGCTGTCAAACAAAGGTATCAAGTGGCCCCTATAATACAACAACTAAAACGGGCTTATAGTTTTAAAAGCCTGAGTAATTCCTGCTTTTGTGCTGACGTCTGCCAACAGACGGAGCCAGGTGGCTGATCCCTTTTGGGAGACGGGAGCAAATGGCCAACAGAGTGTGTGTACCTCATGTCAAGTCACAGACTGTGCTTTGGTAGGGGCACAGTGACCTGCTACTGGCTTTAACACACCACTTTTCAACGATAAAAAAAAAAAAACCCAGGACTGGACTTTGCACTTTCTTCAGTGCAACTGTAAATGTACAATATGTAACTCCTTTTAAACACTGTTTGTTTGTTTTTTTTATCTCACCTTTAAGGTGCGGTATTTACGGGTAGAGACATTTAAACATCTATTCAAGTTAATCAGTGAACACTTCATACCATTGTGTTTTTTCCTCTAAAATGACCTGGATTTAGAATGAGTGAACTCATTCACTATAATGATGAAGAAATATTTACTTTAAGTCACATGACATCTATGATACACATCCAACACCAAGGTCAGAGAAATCCAGGGGCTGTAGTCCTCTAAGGAGAGCCAAAAAAAATCCCACATTAAGTAAAACACAAATCATAATGAATAATTATAAAGCTTTGAGACAGGAAAAAAAAATCCTTTATTTAGAAATTACAGATAACATTTGCGTTCTTGTTGTCTTTTGTGTCCCAAAAAATATGCTGTATAGCAGTGAGCAAATTTGGCCAGTGGTTTTCTGCTCTCTTTCATGTCAGATTAAGATTTCAATAATAAACAAATAGTGCAGTGAGCCCTGGAGAAAAAAAAAATGCTCATCTATGTTTCAAAGGGGTTTCTGCGTCATAGGTTCTAGCGTCAATGCCAGGATTTAAAAAGGATCAGAGTTCCCTGTAGTGTGTCGCAGCTTAACTTGTCGTCAATGCAGACATCTTAATAATCCCTTGAGCCATCTCCCCTAACCACACACACACACAAACCTACTCACACATGTATACATACACTCACACTTGATGTTCGCACAGGTCTAACCAAACCGGAACAATAGGAACACCACTGAGACCAAACCAAGAGCACAGG
The DNA here is from genome assembly GCF_902362185.1 of Chanos chanos. Classification (NCBI taxonomy): domain Eukaryota; kingdom Metazoa; phylum Chordata; class Actinopteri; order Gonorynchiformes; family Chanidae; genus Chanos; species Chanos chanos. Next base: position 7,112,782 of record NC_044509.1, read on the forward strand.
TGTTGTTGATGTATGAAGCTGTTCTGAGTAGACTGAACGCTGAGGCACCAGGCAGTATCAGACCGGATGGTTTGCGTATACAAACTATCACGTGTCATCTCTGCTTCAGTGAAGACCTTACATCCACATGTTCTTCACTCAAATGACATTAAAGGAATGTTCCAGGTTCACGGGTGGTTGGATCGTAAACTCGTCAAGACCTTTTATTATTCGAATCCATCACACTGTTAACACTGGTACGATCTCCCCAGAACGATATGAGCATCGCGATCCGTACGTAAGAAACACTCGATCGGTATACCACGTCACCTCTCGGTCTACGTGTTCAAAAAAATCCATCAGATACAAACTCAGAGAGTGCAAAATAAAACAGTTACCAGAACTTTCGCACAGGACAGATGAATGGAAGTCTGTGTTGACTCCACAGTGGGCAGACAATTAACAGGCTATGAATGAAACACAAACAGAGACCTGTGAAAGGCCCGCAAGGGGCCATTCGAGTTCGGGTCCTGGCTTTGTTTCAGCCCGGTGTCAGGTTCAAAGAAGGACAGTTTACACACAAGACATCACAAAATAAGGGACTTTAGTCCTTAAAGGGTTGGTTGAACGGAACTCTTCTGTCACAGAGGTACGGACGAGCAAAGCAAACGGCTGGGATTTTTAAGGATGGTATGAGAAGAATGAGAGTTAGGAGAATGTGTAAAAAGAAAGAAAGAACTGGGAGCATTGATCAGGTGACTCCTCCATCAAATGCTCCATGTTAGGCCTGTCCTTGTTTCCCTCTGTCAATGATGAGACACCAAACAACTTCACTTAACGACCATGTTCACCACCACTGGTGTAAAATATACACCACATTTTCACCCACACACACACACACACACACACTTAGATGCTATTACACACATACATACTCTCACACGGAAACACGCATGACGACATCACGTAAGGGTGAAATGGGCGAGAGAGGAGGAGAAAGGGGGGAATGAAAGGTGGGGGCGGGGGGTGTGTCAGGGTTGCGTTCGCCTCCTGCCGTGTTTGGGTCGCCGTGGTTTGAGGATGACATAATTGCTGTAGGTAGTGTGCTGCTCTGACAGAAAAGGTATGAAGAAGGCCCTGAAGAGTCGAGAGGACCTGCGTGAACAAAATGTATAGCACAGAATTACAATGAAAACATGTCCTTTGCCACACACACACACACACTCACAGACATACATACATAAATACACACACATACACACACACAACCAGCTTTGTACATGTTTCAGTTGAACGGGAGTCTCATGCAACATGACATTGATTTTTAGTCTGCCGTGGACTTCTGATGATTCAAAGCATTGAAAATGAAAATAAAAGTGTGCTTGCGTGCCTGTGTGTGTGTGTTTAAAGTTAAGCATGTTTACGGTATAGTCAATTTACCATGAGAAAAGAAACACAAAACATGTCGGTTTCAGTGGGCATTCAATGGTTGCAGGCTCAGAATCAAGCTTAGATGTACTATTGCAACAAAACATAATAGAGGTAATTTCCAGTAGCTGCATTCTCCACTGTTTTAATTGTTAAGGCAATAACTACACAGGTCAGATAGCGACAGTCAAACATTTTTAGGACAAGCATTTAAAAAGAGGATGATACACCTCTCTGTGACAACATCACATACCACAGTCTCCCACTGATATTGACATTATGAGTCAGCTTAAGATTGTGGATTAGAGCTCCCCCTAATGGACAAACCTTTATATCGCAAGTACGCCTTACTACTCACAACACCATTTCTAGTCATTTTTTGACTAATTTTCCTCTTTGAATGGTAGCGCCGAAATAGAATAGCTCTTTATTAACAAGAGCTATGTCAAGACTCAGTGCTGATTAAGACAATGATTCTGCTGAAAAGTGTGGATTAAAAATACTGAGTCAAATGCAAGAGCTGGGCACATTTAAATGGATTTAAATATTTTGTTGACCAGTTATCACAGTTTTACTATAGTAATAATATTTAATTTTAAGTAAAGCCATGCTTACTCAATGATGGACCGGCAAAATGCAATACATGTGGAGTTTAAATAGCTAATAGAAAGACTATGTGGCGTGTTGTTATGGATAAACCCAGACTTTTGTCTTTCCATTATCCACACCCTTTTACTGCTCCTCCCCCCCATACACCC